>NC_084536.1:6102500-6402500 GCF_024500275.1 Phycodurus eques
TTGACCTTATACTTCGAGGCCATTGTTTATTTTGCATTCAACTTATTGTTATCATTGTTTTTGTTAATCTACTTGTCCAATTACTTTTTCCTCATACTTAGAGGCCATTGTTTATTCTTTTTACATTTATTTTTATCATTATTTTTTTTACTGCCTTTCCAAAAACTTTTGCTCATACTTAGAGGTCATTGTTTATTTTTAATAGGGTCCAACCGATATAGATTTTTTTTTGCAGCCAATGCCGATATTTGGCAGAATAAAATTCTGGTAACTGATTAATCAGATGATTAATTTAAATAATAATAATATAGATAAACGCTGAAACTTTACAAAAACGTTTGTTTGCTTGAATGTCATTACATTTGTCTTATGTAGTAAAGCGTCAGTGTACAAAAAAAAAAAAAAAAAGAAATTGGCAAACATTGGTCGATTTTTTTTTGAAGATTTCTGGGGGGATTTTTTGTTTGAATGTCATTACCTTTGTCTTATGTTGTAATGTCCCATCCATCCATCCATTCATTTTCTGAGCTGCTTCTCCTCACTAGGGTCGCGGGCGCGCTGGAGCCTATCCCAGCTATCATCGGGCAGGAGGCGGGGTACACCCTGAACTGGTTGCCAGCCAATCGCAGGGCACATAGAAACAAACAACCAGTCGCACTCACACTCACACCTACGGGCAATTTAGAGTCTCCAATTCATGCATGTTTTTTGGGATGTGGGAGGAAACCGGAGTGCCCGGAGAAAACCCACGCAGGCACGGGGAGAACATGCAGACTCCACACAGGCGGGGCCGGGGATTGAACACCGGTCCTCAGAACTGTGAGGCTGACGCTCTAACCAGTCGCCCACCGTGCTGCCTGCTATAATGTCTTCATGTGTTAAAGAAAGAAAATCAGAAAAAATCGATTTTTGTCAATTTCGAAAATCTTTCGGTCAATGAATCTGCCGGGCCCCAATTTTCTGCTATCTAATATCTATTAAAAAAAAACAGCTTGTCCAATTGCTTTTGTTCATACTTAGAGGCCACTGTTTATTAATTTATTCTAATTTATTATAAGGATTGTATTTTCAAACGGAACCGATTTCGGATAAGCGGAGGTAAATGGATCGATGGATGAAGGTGTAGCTAATGAAGTGGCCATTGGGCATCCATATATCGAGAGAGGTGGAAAAAGAGAGGGCTGTGTTGCATAAGCACCTCGCTCGTTTCTTCTTTTATGTGAGCAGGATACACTAACTCGGCTTAGGAGGAAAAAACTGTCAGCAGATATTTAACATATCTATAAGAGACTTAAAGAAGCCAGTTTGACTGAGATTATTCTAGAACCTGCTCTGCAGCATTTTGGGGCCTCACGTTTCTGCTCTGGAGTGCAAAAATCGCATTCGAAGCACTTTTTTTTTTTGGTGAGGTCTTGAGGTGCTTAAGTGCTTATAAGCGCTAAAGAGGATCATGTGATGAAGTGAAAACAAACCTTGCACACATCTCTCTGTGCATTTATTGTACGGATGCATTCACACTTATGCCATTGTGAGTTGAAAAGCGAGTATTTCCATCTTTTGTATTTTTGGTTTATTTTTATCGGGGGGGACACACAAAACTTGCTTTTCTGTTTTTCAGATAAACAGAAGCATCTCGCAAAATGTGGAGATACTGTGTATGATTTTCACTGGATGGTGACGGATGCAAAAATATTACACGCTAAATGCTTCAGCAACAATGCCTTATAGCATTTTCGCAAACTAAATATTGATCTTGTTTGGGATTGGGCAAATTATTATGAAAAATATATTAAAACAGAGATGCAAGCAAAGGATCAAAGTGTGCAGTCAGATTGCTGTTTGAGCCCAGTCACTGGAGGGCATATTTACATTGTATTAGGACTGCTATGATATGTTGTGAACGACAAATAAGCGTGATAGTTCTACTTGGAGAAACAGCAAGAAACAGTTGGGTTGTTTTTTGTTTTTATTGTGCGGCAGGTGCATCGCTGTATCACTTAATTAAAAAAAATATTAAAATTCCTCTCTTTTCAGGAAAAAAATGATAGTTCTATTATATTACTGTCTAAATTCTAATACATGTTTTTTTTTTTTTTTTTTTTTTATTTGACTTATTTGTGTGTGGGGGGACATTATAGAGGCTTCCAATAAAAATGCATTTTTAATCAATAAAGGCGCCTCTCAATAATAAATATTACAATATACTCTTGACGGATACAGCAGTTGAGTAACGAAATGTTAGCAAGAGGATCCTTCAGGTCTTTCTTATGAATGCTCTAGTCGTAATTTGGTTCTACAAATGTGATTAATTAATGAAGTCAATGAAAAAAAAAATCAGGACATGAACACTTGCTATCAGGTCCCTGCACTTCGGCTGCAGAATTCCGGTTAAAACGTGACATTAGTAGTCATTTCCAGTGCAATTATTTGCGCCGAATTGTTAGAAAATGTGGTTTAACGTCTTGCGGTTGCGTGTGAAAGTGAAGCGCGGAGCTCGCTTGATGCGGGCAGGCTAAAGCTAGCGACGGCTAGCGGCTCTACCTGGTCGGCCAGTTTGAGAACAGCCATCTCTGGCTCGGCTCCGGCGGCTCATCCACGCCCGGCGACAGCGCTGCAATCTCGGGGCGATGGTGGCCGCGAGGCCCGCTCCTCCTCCTCCTCCTCCACCTCCGCCTCCTCCTCCTCTCCGCGACCGAAGCGTTGACGGTGATGGGAAAAGGCCGAGCCCGCTGCAAGCCACCGAGGCCGGCCGACCGGCCGGCCGCTGCTGCTGCTGCTGCTGCCGCCGCCGAAAACCCTCGCTGGCTCCAACAAGCAGGAACCGCGAACAATCCACATGGAAGTCGGAGGGCTCGCTCGGGAGTCTTCGGCCGGAGAGGCTCGTTCCGCCCCGGCGTGCAGGAGGCACAAGGCGCTCAGATGAGGCGAGTCGAACAGGAGGAAGGATAAGGCAGGAAGTTGGAGGCTGCCGCTGTTCCCCTGTTAGATGCACAAGAGGCGACCTCAGCATCAACAAACCCAACGTACGCACGCCTCTCGCTGCTGCCATCAAGCGGCCAGAGAGGGAACCTAATAAACACTGGCCACTTGATTAAATCAGTAGCCACAATACCAAACATGGAGTTAAATTCATATATTTCCATCATTTTTATTTTTTTAATCGGGAGGGGGTGCTAGCCTATGGAGACACCTGGGACAAATTATCATTATTATATTCTAACCTATTATAGTTTCTTTTGTTGTATTTTGTTTTAGAATTACCAATAGCATATATATCGTTATGCATTTGCATTAGTATTTTTTCAAGTGTGCACGTCAACCCCCAACACCCTATGTTCCACAATAGAAATATAAATGAATTATGATACAACCCCAATTCCAATGAAGTTGGGACGTTGTGTTAAACATAAAAACAGAATACAGTGATTTGCAAATCATGTTCGACCTATATTTAATTGAATACACTACAAAGACAGCATATTTAATGTTCAAACTGATCAACATTGTTTTTAGCAAATTAATTAATTAACTTCGAATTTTATGGCTGCAACGCGTTCCAAAAAAAGCTGGGACAGGTGGCAAAAAAGACTGAGAAAGTTGAGGAATGCTCATCAAACACCTGTTTGGAACATCCCACAGGTGAACAGGCTAATTGGGAACAGGTGGGTGCCATGATCGGGTATAAAAGGAGCTTCCCTGAATTGCTCAGTTGTTCACAAGCAAAGATGGGGCGAGGTTCACCTCTTTGTGAACAAGTGCGTGAGAAAACAGTCGAACAGTTTAAGGACAACGTTCCTCAACGTAAAATTGCAAGGAATTTAGGGATTTCATCATCTACGGTCCATATCATCATCAAAAGGTTCAGAGAATCTGGAGAAATCACTGCATGTAAGCGGCAAGGCCGAAAACCAACATTAAATGGCCGTGACCTTCGATCCCTCAGGCTGTATCAAAAACCGACATCAATGCGTAAAGGATATCACCACATGGGCTCAGGAACACTTCAGAAAACCAATGTCAGTAAATACAGTTTGGTGCTTCATCCGTCAGTGCAACTTGAAACTCTACTATGTTTAACAACGTCCCAACTTCATTGGAATTGGGGTTGTACATCTAGTGCACTGCATCATATTGAGAGCTGCTCCTAATATTTTTAATGATCCCATCATCTTCTTCCGCTTATCCAGGGTCAGGTGGGATGGGCAGCAAAGCACAGACTTCCCTCTCCCCAGCCACTTCATCCAGCTCTTCCGGGGGGATCCCGAGGCATTGCCAGGCCAACTTTGAGACATAGTCTCTCCAGCGTGTCCTGGGTTGTCTCCGGGACCTCCTCCCGGTGTGACGTTTCCGGAACACCTCGCCAGGGAGACGTCCAGGAGGCATCCTAACCAGATGCCCCAGCCACCTCATGTCTCCTCTCGATGTGGAGGAGCAGCGGCTCTACTCGAAGATCCTCCCAGCTGACTGAGCTTCTCACCCTCTCTCGAAGGGAGAGCCTCTACACCCTGCAGTGGAAATTCATTTTGGCCGCTTATATCCAAAATCTTAAATATGAAATTACATATTAGAAACAACTCTTCAGTATGATGCAGTACAATTCTACACCACTGCAAACTCCAACCACTATGACAAACAAAATGAATAGCTCCTTGCCGCTGGCAATCAAAAACTGAGCATTGGTATCTTTATTAAGGAAGGAAATTGTGACAGCATTAGATTGTGCAAGTGCACCTAATATTGTGGCCTGCCAGTGTATATGCGCATGCTTCTACTTGCTACACAACAAATGAGCCTCAAAGCAAATCAAACGTTCAAGCATGTGATAACATGAAGTTTATGCAACTACAGCGAAGTCGTCCATCTTGGCACTTGTGCGGAGACAGTGTGCAAAACAAGAGCTCCTCCTCCTCACTTAAGCAGAATCGGATGGTGTGTGTGTGTGTGTGTGTGTGTGTGTGTGTGTGTGTGCGCCCGCACTGCAGGAGGAATGTGGGTCACAGTAAAAGTGAAAGGGGGTGGGAGTGGGGGATGGTCTTTTTTTTTTTAACCCTTTGGCAGTGTGCATGTATGCAACTGTTTGTGCATGCATTTGCCAGTTTACACATTGGCGATATGACGGTTTAAAAAAAGATATACAAATTAATATTTTTAAAAAATGAAGTAAAAAAATGGGAGAGCTTGTAGGCCATTTCACACTGGCAGTAAAAGCTGTTTTTCTACCTTTTTTTTCCCCAATGTCAGTTTTATATAATCATCACAGACATCATGCTTCAGAGGTAGTATCAGAAGTGGGCGTTGCGTGTACATGGCTCTAGCCACAATGATAGCGACTAAACCAAGACAGCAATATTTCAGCTTTACAGGTAGTGCCAAATGTGAGGAAAAAGCCCACTTTTACACAGTACCATGAAAAAGTATTGGCCTCCCCCCCTTCTCAAATTCTTGTGTTGTTGCATAGTTTCCCTACTTTAATGTTTAAGATCATCAAACATGTAAGTATCAGACAAAGACAACCCAAGTAAACATAAAATGCAGTTCAAAGGCAGCTGGCCCTGTGTGGAAAAAAAAATGGCCCCCTAAACCAAATAATTTGTTGGGCCACCCTCAGCAGCAACAACTGAAATGGAGCATTTTCTACGACTGGCAATGAGTCTTTCACCTCTTCCTTGCAGAATTGTTTTCATTCAGCAACAGTGGAGGGGTTTGGGGCATGAACAGACTTTTTAAGGTCATGTCACAGCATTTCAATCAGATTCAAGTCTCGTCTTTGACTAGCCCACTCGAAAACCTTCATTTTGTTTTTAAGCCATTATGATGTTGACTAGCTGGTGTTTTGGATCGTTGTTCTGCAGCACAACCCAAGTGTGCTTCACCTTGAGGTCACAGTGATGGCCGAACATTTTCCTTCAAGGATTTTCTGGTAAAAAGCAGAAATCATGTTTTCATCCATTGACTGTATTTTTTATTTTATTTTTTCAGAAAAACGGCTTTACATATATGCCAGATACAGAGGTGGGAGTAACTCACATATATGCAAGGCACATATCAAGTCAAGTCAAGTGGAGGCGCCACTAAATTCCAGGCAAGTCAAGTCATTACTTGGTTTAAGCAAGTCGCAAGTCAAGTCAAACAATCTAGCTCCAGTGGCAACATATACTGGAGCGGTAATAAAATCCTTTTTCATAAATCATTCAACTAAAAAACAAAACAAAAACAAACAAAAAAAAGTATTCACGCCTCATAAAAGCTCAATGAACAACAACTGAGATTATAATTGATTGAATTTATTGCACTGAATTGTTTTAAATTGTATTTCAAACTGTGGTGGCAGCCTTGTAACACCTATAGTTCTTAAGAGAAAATCATTAAACAAAAACAATATAAAATATGTCCACAGTTTTTTTTTTTTTTTTTTTACCTTTACTGTGACACAACCCGTACAGCTCATTTGAAGAAAAACCAAAAATCTTTTCGAAAGAAGTAAAAAATAAATAAACAAACAGAGATAATGTGGATGCTTGTGTGTGCACATGCTGTCATAAGTAGGGATGTGGCTCTATTTAGAATCAAACAATCTCATTCAGAGGACTGACTGGATATGTGACAATGACTTTGACGAGGTTATGTTTCATTTAGTGTGGTCTCAATTTTAAAAATATAGTGGAAGCAGCTTTATCACAGAGCCGACACAACAGATCACATTTTAACGGTGACACTTCAGTGGTATGAAAATTATATTCAAACGTAGCTACTCACAATGTGTACTGTACTTACTAATGGTGGAATGCACTTGTCAATTTTGTATTTATTTATTTATTTTTTTAAATCACCGTGATCGTAATGCAAAGTGATCCAATACAACAGACCTATAACGCACCTGGCATCTTCTAGTGCCGAATCTTTCGTGATGCCCGCAAATGTCTCCACAGCTGTTTTTTTTTTAAATCTCAACTAACTGCTAGCAACGCTGCTTCACTTCTGCATTTAGCGGTTGGTATTATTATATCTTTGGACCGCCTTGCATGGCTATGCAGACTGCGTTGCCAGGTTAGCGAGAACCCCCCCCTCCCCCCCCTTCTCCCCAAAACAAAAGGCAAACCAAACGAGATGGCTTGCCACTTTTATGACTTGCTTGTCAAATACTTAAGACTTGACTTTAGATTAGTAGCCAAGAGAGTTGACTTTGACTTGGACTACATGACAAGCTAGTCGACGCGAGTCAAGTCAATTGACTCGAATCCCCCCACCCAGCTATAACAAGACATACATTCCAAAAGTTCAGCTGTCGTCTTGTCAGTCAATAGAATATTCTCCTAAGTGTTGGGAATCATTCAGTTTTGTATTTTTACCAAAGACCGACAAACCCTTATGTTCTTTTTCGTCATCAGTGGTTTTCACCTTTGAACTCTGCAATGGATGCCCTTTTTGCGCAGTCTCTTCCTTGTTGAGTCATGAACACTGACCTTAACTAAGGCAAGGGAGGCCCGCAGTTCTTTCGATGTTGTCCTGGGTTCCTTTGTAACGTCCTGGATGAGTCGTGCTGTGCTGTTGGGATCATTTTTGCAGGCCGACCCCTCCTGGGAAGGTTCGCCACTGCTCAATGTTTTCTCCATTTTTTGGGTAGTGGTTCACTTGAATCCTAAACCTTTAGAAATGGCTTTGTAACCATTTCCAGACAGATAGATGTCAATTAATTTCTCCTCTGTTCTAGAATTTCTTTGGATCGTGACATTTTGTTGCAGCTTTTTGAGATCTTTTGGCCAACTTCATTTTGTCAAACAGGTTCTATTTAAGTGATTTCTTGATTGAACAGGTCTGAAGGTAATCAGGCTTGGGTGTGGTCTGTCAAAGTTAACCCCAAAAAAATCTGATTAGCCAGTTAATTCATGATTTAACAAGGAGGGGCCTTTTTACACAGGGCCAGGTAGCGAATAGTTTTTTCCCATTAAAAAAAAAAAAAAAATCATTTAAAAAGCTACTTTTATGTTTTTTGTTTCTGTATTTGTCTGATTTTCAGTTGAACATCTTTGACACAGAATGGTGTGGGAAGTCAACCTGGCAAATCTCCACTTTCAGAGGGAGCATCAGAGCTGTAACGGCGTCAGATTGACTCTGCGTCTCCACCTTTACGAGCTAGAATTTTCTATCCTTTTTTACCCAGGTCGCTCCGCATCAAGGGTACCAACACAGAATGGACTGCAGTCGTCCTGTGAAGGTTGTAGCAAAGGCGGGATGTGGGTAAATTAATTCGACAATGTAATACAGGGGTGTTTTGACACCCTACTTCTCAATTTGTCACCCTGAGGAAACCAACGGATGCTGTCATAAATAGATTAAATATGCAATCTCCATATCCCGCCCTCACTCTTTTGTGTTCAGGATATTCAATGCCATGTCCTCTGCTACAGTTCTGACACTCGATTCTTGCAGAAACTGCGGGAAAAGAGGTTTCTGAAAGTTTTGAAAGGAATGGGGATTTTGTTAAATACACGTTAATTCTGACCTGAAACAGGCTTTTGACAGCGTGGCTTGTGAGCGATGACAGCATACCTGAGGAAGGTCACCCGCAGAGCCCCTATTGCTCATCTTCATCTGATTGTTGTGGCTAAGCACCATGAACTTGGAGTAAACATGTCTTGTTGTCCCATTTGGGAAGGAAATGTTGACACAGTTTCATGATCCTAACAGTGCACTCTGGAACAAATTTCTATTATAGGCATTTTTTCAGAGTGCTCATTTTCTTTCATGAACATATTTTGGAGAAGCATGTGCAAACAAGTGTACGCAAACCTTTTATTTGGTTAAATAAAAACAATCTAATCATAAGAACAGAGATCTGAAATGGAAAAAGGTGAGGAGAGGGAACAGCCAAGCCGAATGTCTATTGATACATACGAAATATCCAAATATTTAAAACAACTCCAAGGATCAATCAACTCTTTTCAACATTAATGGAGAAAAATAAGGGGAGGGGTTTATTGGAACACGTAGAGACTAATTGTTCTTTGCTGGATTTCACCTAGTTTAATGCTCAGTTTCCACTGCGAGTGGGAGCCTCAAGGAAAACAGCGGCTGACTTTGGACAACCAAAACAAACAACAAAAAAGGTGGGAAACGAGGGAGTATTTACAAGACGTAGTCCAGCTCGTAGCGGGTGTACATGTTCTTCTCGTCATTGTACACTTGAGGATAGTGGGCGATGAGGGCATCCTGTGAGCCAATGTAGATGGAATTGTAAATCTTCCAGTAGACGTCGCGCACCTTCCGTGCCGGGTGGAACAGACCCTGAAAACACAGGACAGGAGGCTTGAGTTTTCGTCAGCAATGATCTAACAGGTCATTAAGAATATGAGAACCGCGGAATTTGATAATTATACAACCCCAATTCCAATGAAGTTGGGACGTTGTGTTAAACATAAATCAGAATCATCTTTATTTGCCAAGTATGTCCAAAAACACAAGGAATTTGTCTCCGGGAGTTGGAGACAGTCAACTTACAGAACACTGTTCTGTAAATTGACGTGTTGCAGCCATAAAATTCTAAGTTAATGATTATTCTCTAAAAACAAAGTTTATCAGTTTGAACATTAAATATCTTGTCTTTGTAGTGTATTCAACTAACTATAGGTCGAACATGATTTGCAATTCATTCTATTCATTCTACACGCAGGAAGCATCTTCGCATGTTCAAACCCTAGTGCATTATGGGAAGCAGTTTTAAGCATTACATTTGAAAAAGTTTTTGTTGTACGTTTAAACAAGTTGGGCCGCTTGTTTTTGCGCTTATTGCTTACATAGGCCGCAGGGTTCAGAGCGCGGGAAAAAAGTAGCGGTTTATAGTCCTGAAAATACAGTAAATTAAGCAATCTGGAAGACACTGAAGAGTACAATAAGGCAAAATAAACATTTTCTTCACACAGAAAAACATTGATTTATACCGCTCCAGTACATGTTGATGTAAAATTTAATTTGCCTAATTTCTTTGCTTTTTTGTTTTGGCCTCCAACTTGAGCCAGGCCCATCTCCACCAGCACCTGATGCTTACGTCAAGCTGTGCCACATGAATAGCATCCACCTCTTTAAGCACTCTCATTCTGGAAAAGAATGACTAAAATCATTGTCTGTTTCACTTCATTTTTCACTACCGCCAACTTCAAATGTTAATCCCAAATGCATCCTCCAGGAAAATATTAAGAACAATATTTTTATGTTTTTATTGGCCATTTCTGAATTTGTAGTTCATTCTGTGTTGTGACATAATCCCTAACATCGCTCTGTCGCTTAATACATTTAACATTAACATCAGTAAACTAAGATAATTGTAGACGTGTTTCCCAATTCATACAAGATGTACGAGTGGATCAGCTCGTCGCGGATGTTACATGTGCTTCGCAGTTCCGCTGGGACCACAACCAGGGCTATGACCCGCAGCACCTCAACGCCAAAATACAAGAGACCAGTGCATCAAATATGACACTAGCTGATATGATGAGCAAAAATGTTGCTTAAACGTAAGAGTAGCAAGAGGATGTCCACTCCAGAGATGGGTAGAGAAGCCAAATATTGTACTCAAGTAAGAGTACTGCTACTTGACAATAATGTGACTCTAGTAAAAGTAAAAATTAGTCTTCCAAAAAAAACACTTAAGAGTAAAAAGTACAGTGAAATAATTACTCAAATACTGAGTGAATAACAAAAAAAAAAAAATTAATCTGCAATTTACTGCAGTGTTTTCTCAAGTTATAAGTGAGCTGAAATATCCACATTTGGGCAGACAGTGCTAGACAATTACTACAATACATGAAAGGTGTTGTTTTTGTTCATCTAAATGTAAACACGAGAAGCGCGATGTTGCCTTCATGGTAATGACGATCTTCCCAAAATGGTTGCCATTTAGACAACGATCAGCCCGGCTGGTTTATCTAGTGTTAATACCCATGTCTGGGAAGCCCAATAGAAGACGTTGTGCGAGGACATGTGACTTCCTTTTGTCGTTTGATTAGTGAATTCGACTTAAACGTCACTAGCGCTTATATAATATTTGACGCAAATAGGGCCCAATGCGGAAGTTGAAGTCGTAGTCTCGCGCACGAAATAGTTGATAAGCAATAATTGATAAACTAGCGAGCAACATTTAGATCATTGTAACAGTAAAAGTACCGTTACCGCTAGCTGCCAGCGTTCAAGGAATACGAAACAGCCTATGATGACAGCGACCCACCCCACACGAAAAACGCATAGGATCTATATGAATCATGTAAACCGCCTATTTTGAGTTTAAAACGGCGAATTTGAATATTTTTTTTAGCCCTTGTAAAACATCAATAAAAAGTATTCTCTAGTAATCGTATTTTTTAATTCTTACAGGTTATGCATCCAGCAGACTCCCATTCCAATACGCAGTGCAGACAAAAAAGGTTCATTGAAAGCTTTTTTTTGTTTGTTTTTGTTTTTTTATTCACGTCCCATGACAGCAATTTCAACAATGTATGTTTCTAGTAATAGTGTGAGAGCGCCATTTGTTCATGCAATTTTGTCTAATGTAAATTCTGTATATAGTTGTAAATTATTTTTCTGTCAAATGTACTTTCTCAGTGTTGTTTTATGTTCCGATATGTGAGATTTTCTGTAAAAGAAGAAAAATATTGGTGTTAAATTCATCGTTCTGCTTGATTTGTCTCCTTTTGCAAAAAGGCTGTTTTCTCAGTTTTTTTCCTTTTTTTTAAAGAAATTGCTCAAAAATGCCTGGCAGTCTAAAGGTCCCAGCTCAGCAAACGGCTGGCAGTGAATGAGTTAATAGTGTCTTACTGTGACGTGCTGCCTCGTCGCCAATGTGCTGAGAGGGCGAACTTCGAAATAAAAGCTTCATATGTTACTGCACTGGATATCAATGCCATTTTAAGCTTTTGAAGTTGGCCCTTAATGAAGCCTTAACCATACGTTTGCCCCCCTGGTATCTGGCTATCTAGATTACAGGCAGTGCTAGAAATGAAGCATTTTTCATATGCAGCAGTGCCTGCATTTTTTGCGGTCGACGTGACATAACCAACAACCAGTAGATGAGCTCTAACAATACGGAAACAGGAACCTTTGCAAACAAAGGGGCTGGGCTTAGATTTCAGTCTGAGACTAGGCTGTGACTAAAAAAAAAAATTCTTTAGATTTGAGCAGGTGGGAGATGATAGTTTTCCAAGAGTCTTTCTAAATATTTTCAAAGTATTCTCATGTAAAGGGAGCATTAGTCAATATGGCTAAACAGTATCAAAAGCTCCTAGCCACACTTGTGTGTACTTAGCCACAGCATCATGTGTGTTATGTGGCTAAACCTTTAGCAACACTTAGCCACCCCTCGTCACTGGGAAGCCGATAAGCTTGTAACGATGTGGGCCCAAGCAAAACTACCTAGTTATCAATCAGGACGAGGGCTGAACGATTTGGGAAAATACTCTAACAGCGAGGCTGTTTTCATTTTTTTTTTTTTAAACAAATTACTATTTCGATTTAGCCTGCAATTTTTGGGGTAAGTTTATCATCAGCATGATTCATTAATAGTAGACTTTACATGGTCAGGATTTTTGGGGCCAATCACCGATCAACGGGTTTAAAAAAATCTAATAACCGATCACAGATTCGATCACAAGATGGAGCAATGTGTCTATTTAAATGACTTGTTAATTTACAGTATATACTTGTTCACTGTATATACTGTCCCCTCCTTGCGCAGTCACCTTATCGTGGTGGAGGGGGTTGTTTGTCTCAGTGATCCTAGGAGCTAAGTTGTCTGGGGCTTCACGCCCCTGACAGGGTCACCCATGGCAAACAGGTCCTAGGTGAGGGACCAGACAAAGCACGGCTCCAAAGACCCCTATGATGAGTAAAATGATTGGATTACGTTTTCCCTTGCCCAAACGCAGGTCACCGGGGCCCCTCTCTGGAGCCAGGCCTGGAGGTGGGGCTCGAAGGAGAGCGCCTGGTGGCCGGGCCTGCACCCATGGGGTGAAGGCGGGGACCTTGAAGGCTGGCGTCCACCAAGGCCTCCGCTGCTTCAAGGTGGGGACCTTGGCGATCCGATCCCCGGCTACAGAAGCTGACTCTAGGGACGTGGAATGTCACCTCTCTGGCAGGGAAGGAGCCCGAGCTGGTGTGTGAGGTCGAGACGTTCCGACTAGATATAGTCGGACTCGCCTCCACGCACAGCTTGGGCTCTGGTAACAGTCATCTCGACAGGGGTTGGACTCTCTTCCCCTCTGGAGTTGCCCACGGTGAGAGGCGCCGAGCAGGTGTGGGTATACTTATTGCTCCCCGGCTTGGCGCCTGTACGTTGGGGTTCACCCTGGTGGACGAGAGGGTAGCCTTCCTCCACCTTCGGGTGGGGGGACGGGTCCTGACTGTTGTTTGTGCCTATGCACTAAACACCAGTTCAAAATACCCACCCTTTTTGGAGTCCTTGGAGAGGGTGCTGGAGAGCGCTCCCGCTGGGGACTCCATGGTTTTGCTGGGGGACTTCAATGCTAACGTGGGCAATGACAGAGAGACCTGGAAGGGCATGATTGGGAGGAACGGTCTCCCGATCAGAACCCGAGCGGTGTTCTGTTATTGGATTTCTGTGCTCGTCACGGATTGTCCATAACGAACACCATGTTCAAGCATAAGGGTGTCCACACGTGCACTTGGCACCAGGACACCCTATGTCGCAGTTCGATGATCGACTTTGTGGTCGTGTCATCGGACTTGCGGCCGCATGTCTTGGACACTCGGGTAAAGAGAGGGGTGGCGCTGTCAACTGATCACCATGGTGAGTTGGCTCCGATGGTGGGGGAAGATGCCGGTCCGACGTGGCAGGCCCAAAAGTATTGTGATTGTCTGCTGGGAACGTCTGGCAGAATCTCCTGTTAGAGGGAGTTTCAACTCCCACCTCCAACAGACCTTTGCTCATGTTCCGGGGGAGGCGGGGGACATCGAGTCAGAGTGGACCATGTTCCGCGCCTCCATTGCTGAGACGGCCGACCGGAGTTGTGGCCGTAAGGTGGTCAGTGCCTGTCGTGGCGGCAATCCCCGAACCCGTTGTTGGACACCAATGGTGAGGGATGCCGTCAAGCTGAAGAAGGAGTCCTATCGGGCCTTTTTGGCCTGTGGGACTCCTGATGCAGCTGATGGGTACCGGCTGGCCAAGCGGAATGCAGCTTTGGTGGTCGCTGAAGCAAAAACTCGGGCATGGGAGGAGTTCGGTGAGGCCATGGAGAAAGACCTCCGGACGGCTTCGAGGAAATTCTAGTCCACCATCGGACGTCTCAGGAGGGGAAAGCCATCAACACTGTGTATAGTGGGGTTGGGGCGCTGCTGACCTCGACTCGGGACGTTGTGAGCCGGTGGGGAGAATACTTCGAAGACCTCCTCAATTCCACCGACACGCCTTCCCATGAGTGAGCAGAGTCTGTGTTCTCTGAGGCGGGTTCTCCTATCTCTGGGGTTGAGGTCGCCGAGGTGGTTAAAAAGCTCCTCGGTGGCAAGGCCCCAGGGGTAAATGAGATTCGCTCGGAGTTCCTCAAGGCTCTGGCTGTTGTAGGGCTGTCCTGGTTGACACACCTCTGCAACATCGCGTGGACATCGGGGACAGTGCCTCTGGATTGGCAGACTGGGGTGGTGGTCCCCCTTTTTAAGAAGGGGGACCGGAGGGTGTGTTCCAACTACACGGGGATCACACTCCTCAGCCTCCCTGGTAAGGTCTATTCAGGGGTGCTGGAGAGGAGGGTCCGTCGGGAAGTTGAACCCCAGATTCAGGAGGAGCATTGTGGTTTTCGTCCTGGCCGTGGAACAGTGGACCAGCTCTACACCCTTGGCAGGGTCCTCGAGGGTGCATGGGAGTTTGCCCAACCTGTCTCCATGTGTTTTGTGGACTTGGAGAAGGCGTTCGACCGTGTCCCTCGGGTGGTCCTGTGGGGGGTGCTTCGGGAGTATGAGTTACCGAACTCCCTGATACGGGCTGTTCGGTCCCTGTACGACCAGAGTCAGAGTTTGGTCCGCATATCCGGCAGTAAGTCAGACTCGTTTTCGGTGAGGGTTGGACTCCGCCAAGGCTGCCCTTTGTCACCGATTCTGTTCAAAACTTTTATGGACAGAGTTTCTAGGCGCAGCCGAGGCGTAGAGGGAGTCCGGTTTGGTGGCCTCAGTAGTGCATCTCTGCTTCTTGCAGATGATGTGGTTCTGTTGGCTTCATCAAGCCGTGACCTCCAACTCTCATTGGAACAGTTCGCAGCAGAGTGTGAAGCGGCTGGGATGAGAATCAGCGCCTCCAAATCTGAGACCATGGTCCTCAGTCGGAAAAGGGTGGCGTGCCCTCTCCAGGTCGCGGATGAGATCCTGCCCCAAGTGGAGGAGTTCAAGTATCTTGGGGTCTTGTTCACGAGTGAGGGAAGAATGGAACGGGAGATTCGACAGGCGCATCGGTGAAGCGTCTGCAGTGATGCAGACTTTGTATCGATCCGTTGTGGTAAAGAAGGAGCTAAGCCGAAAGGCGAAGCTCTCGATTGGTCGATCTACGTTCCTACCCTCACCTATGGTCACGGGCTGTGGGTCGTGACCGAAAGAACGAGATCCCGGATACAAGCGGCCGAAATGAGTTTCCTCCGCAGGGTGTCCGGGCTCTCCCTTAGAGATAGGGTGAGAAGCTCGGTAATCCGGGAGGATCTCAGAGTAGAGTCGTTGCTCCTTCACATCGAGAGGAGCCAGATGAGGTGGCTGGGGCATCTGATTCGGATTCCTCCCGGACACCTCCCCGGTGAGGTGTTCCGGGCACGTCCCACCGGGAGGAGACCCCGGGGATGACCCAGGACACGCTGGAGAGACTACGTCTCTCGGCTGGCCTGGGAACGCCTCGGGATCCCCCCGGAAGAGATGGATGAAGTGGCTGGGGAAAGGGAAGTCTGGGCGTCCCTGCTAAAGCTACTGCCACCGCGACCCGACCTCGGATAAGCGGTAGAAGATGGATGGATGGATGGACTTGTGTACTGTATACTGAGTATCTCTTGTCCAGTGATTCCCAACCAGTTCGCCATGGCACAGTGTGCCATGAGCAATCGTAAGGTGTGCCGTGGGAAGTTATCAAATTTTACTTAACTGCTCAAAAGATTTTTCATTTACAAGAAATGTATCTTTGTTCCTCTATTTATGCCAGTGAGGCATAGTGACAGACAGGACAAATAAATGCTCTATTAGAAGGCAGGAAGTACACACAGTAATTTTTGTGTATCTAGTTTTTGTGACATTTTTGTTTGTTGGTGCATCGTGAGACTTTCCAATTGTAAAATTTTAAAATATGTGCCTTCGCACCATAAAGGTTGGAAATCACTGCTCTCGTCAGGTCATGTATTCTAATCAGTCAAATCAAACAAACATTACATGACAGAATGGGTGTTAACTTCCTCTAATTGAATTACTTTATTGTAATTAAATTACTTCACACACACACTGAAAGTTTCAAGCATGATTCAGCATAACGCTGGCATTTTTAGGTACTACCGTTAGTGCTAGCATTACCTTGCTATGCTACATGTTTTGTTGCCTGCTTGCAAGCCATATCTTGCAAGCAAGCCATATCTTGCAAGCCATATCTTATTAAAATACCTCAAAGCAATCCTTAAATGAAAGTCCTCTCCCGAGCACCAGTGACCACCACCACACGTTTCCCACCATTTTGTTAATACATAACATAATACATGCGTTGATGTTGTCGCCATGGTAACGCATATATCCGGTCACGTTTTGAGTCGACAAGATAAAGCCCAGTGATCGTAAAAGACAGTATGTGGTGGTACCGGAATACAAGATTTTATTGCAGTAGTCTGACATAGTGCAATCATGAAAGCCCAAATTTGACTTGTAGTCTAATATAGGCATCACATGTTGTCCGTCCCACCGTTTTTTTTTTTTTTTTTTAAATAACTATTGGCTGTCAGATATTTATCGTAGTACGTCAAAAGACACGCGACAAGGCGAAAAATAAATTAGCTTTTGGATTCAAATATATGGTTCACGATGGTGACGCGGAGTAAATGTCTTTTGCAGAGCTGATCAAAGACACCATTGATCGGAACAGCGAATTATGACAAAGTTGATCAGCGTAAAATGCCAATTATCGGCCAATATTGATCACACCAATCAGATCAGTGTAAAGTCTAATTAATAGGGTTCGGCATAGAGAACCGATTGGAACCAGGACATGATAATAATAATGTTCCAATTCTCCCGGAATAGTTTCAAATTAAAAAACGTCGGTTCCCAGTTTAGATGCCTAGTCCGCCGGACCCAAAAAAGTGGTAACAACCAACAAAGAAGTGGGGAAAAAAACAATGGAGAAGAACTTGCATGAAGACCTGCTTGTGCCCAACGGCGGCGGCGAACAAAAGTGTCTTAACTGTTAAAATTAATGACCAGTGGCCCGCAGTGCAATACTTGGAATAAGATTATATTGTGCAAAGGAGGCTTTCCAGATGTGTACCATCTGACGTGCTCCGAGCCTCAGCCTACACCGCGCAGAGCATCAGTGAAGTCAACTCTCACTCAATTGGATAAGTGAAACAATAAAATACATCTATGCAAACATTGAGGCAGCTAACAAGGTAAACGGTTGGTTGCACTTTTGCACTGATGGGTTTTTGTGTTTACTTTAAACCAACGTAAGAGCCGATGAGGGAAAAAAAGCTTAACATTGAGCTAAAAGTTCACTGTAGCAACTTTACATGACAATGAATTTGGACAAAATTTCCAATATCACAAACACTAACCTTGTGCCTCATCGGTGGGTAAGGAAAGGAATCAACGCTTTATAGCATTATGTTCCATCCATTATAAATAAATAAATTAACCACCGGTGCCGTGTGAAGTTACTTTTTGTGCCAATGCTGAGCATATCCTTCAAAATAAAAGGGTAAATGTTTAAAACAGGAAGTCAAGTTAAAACTTGCACCTAAAAACCATTTGACGTGATAAAACAGTCCCAAATAATGATTTGGGCAATGCTATATTTAACTTTTAGCTGAAATAGTCAATTGGGTTAGTTCCACACACATTGCCTTTTAGTTCATAGATTTGACATTGATAATGGTTATAAAGAACCTTGAGTCAAATGTTCATTTTAGTCTATGCTGCGGGGCGCTAAGAAAATGGATGTTCATAATCTGGACACCGTTTATTTTAACCATGCAAACTTTTTTGACCCAGCACCCTAAAAGAATCGGAATCAAGAATCCTTTGGAACCAGAATTGAAAAGGAACAGAATCGCTCAAATTCAAACGATGCCCAAACCTATTCGTTAAACAAGAAATAAATTATTCTATATCATGACCAACAACATTTTATACAGCCAACAAATAGACAACTCTTTCCTTATTCATAATAATAATTACTAATGTTATCAATTTAAAAAAATATGCACTTGCTAAATGTCAAGCGGTTTACCTGTAAGCAGTACTGCAGCATGCGGCAGGGACCGATGGCCACCCTCAGGCCCTCCAGTGCGCCCATGACAGCCTGGATGACGTGAGGCGACGTCTCAAACACGTTGGGCCACACGTAGTTGAGCAAGTGGTTGAGGGAGTCCTCACAGCCAAAACCGTAAACACCCAGGGACATGTGCTGGACCACGGCACTGGCAGTTTGCCTGTGGACTAGATCTCTGTAGGAACACACAACACAGGTAACCCTTACAAACCGTCATAGTGCCCAAGCACACAATATGTTCCCAGTCAAGTTTGACCTTGGCCGAGAATATCCTCATGAAATCAATTTATGAACATAACCTTTTCCAATTATTAGGGATGTCCCGATACAACTTTTTCACTTCTGATCCGATACAGATTTTGCAGCCTTGAATTTCGACCGGTAACGGTCCGATCCAATTTCAGCAATAATCATACATAATTTACTTAGTTTGTAGTATGGAATATTACAAACGGCTTGATAAAATAATATTACTCAAAAAGAGAAGAATAATCAGCAAAAGTAGGTATGAGACAAACTACCTCATTGGTAAATAACTGGGGTCACACTAAGTAAGTGACCGGCCGACCAAAATTTTTGTGTATTTCACTTTAAGAAAAGTTGTCAAATTTCAAGGTGAAGAATGAGATTTTGGGTATTTCTATTGCTGTCAAATATCAAACCTGGTTTGGTTTGAGCCTAACAGTATTGTAAGGGTTAAGGTTACACATGTACAGTAACAAAGCTTTAATTCCCTCCACATTATCAAGTCACCTGTCCATCAGCGCGTCCTCCAGGAGGGGCGTGACTGCATAGATGTAGTCTTTGCCCATCTCGCCAATGTACTCAAAAAGGAAGGACAGTGACTTGAGCACACCATTCTGCACGTTGAGCTCAGGCACGCGGTACTCGTTCATGAGTGCGGGCAGGACAGTAAAGGGTGAACACGTCTCGGCCACGATGGCGATGGCCACCGTGGTGCAGACGCGGTTCTGACGCTCCTGCACCTTCAAGTTGTTGAGCAAGGTAGCCAAGACGTCATGTGGGCTGGGAAGGGGGAGGATGGCAACACAATTAGTGAATTAAATGATCATACAGCATGTCAAGTCATTAGATTAGACACAAAAAGATGTAGAAAGTTAACTTAGAATATATGTTCACATATTCATGTGTATATGTGAGTACCTGTGCGCCAGAGGAAGATCCTGAACATTCAGGAGAAGATAAAACTCTTGGATATGCTTCGAGACGCACAGAGTTACGCGTGACGTCAGCGCGGTTGCCGTCCGTGCGATTATAAAGAATCCTTAAGGGTATTCGCAGCACTGTACAGTAGGGCTGAAACTAAAGATTATTTTAATAACCTGGTTAATCTTACTTTTTTTGATGAATCGAATTAAAAAATGTTTTACATTTCCAAACCATTATTCAAAACAGGACATTATTTCAAATTGATTATGATTCTCTTATTGGTGTGGTCCGTAACATTTCAGAAAATAGACAAAGATGTTGATTATTTTCCTAAGTAAAACAAGACATTTGCAAATGTCTTATTTTTATGAAAAAGATAGGTCTGCTTTATTATTATAAAAGGTAATTGTTAATATTTAGTGTTAAGAGGCTGAAATTCTGAGGATTTGAAAAATTTTCAGTTAAACAAGGTCTACTGTATTGACTAATTTGATTATTGATATAGTTGTTGATTAATAAATTGTTATACCTCTACAATATCCATCCATCCATTTTCTGTCCCGCTTAATCCTCACAAGGGTCGCTTGCGGGCATGCTGGAGCCTATCCCAGCTATCTTCGGGCGAGAGGCGGGGTACACCCTGAAATGGTCGCCAGCCAATCGCAGGGCACATAAACAACCATTCGCGCACACATTCACACCTACGGGAAATTTAGAGTCTTCAAATCGACCTACCATGCATGTTTTGGGGATGTGGGAGGAAACCAGAGTGCGCTGGAAAAAAAACACGCCGGCACGGGGAGAACATGCAAACTCCACACAGGCGGGGCCGGGATTTGAACCCCGGCCCTCAGAACTGTGAGGCAGATGTGATAACCAGTCATTAATCGTCAATTTTTTTGTTTCAATACATTGACTGTGTTTTAGAAAGTGTATTAGAGAAAACATGTTTAAAGCGTGTGAGAGGGATATGTTCTTGCATGGGGCGGCACAGTGGGGTCTGGTTAGCACATCCGTCTCACAGTTCTGAGTACCGAGGTTAAATCAGGCCTCGCCTGTGTGGAGTTTGCATGTGCTCCCTGTGCCTGTGTGGGTTTACTGCGGGTACTCCAGTTTTCACCCACATCTCAAAAACATGCATGGTAGGTTAACTGAAGACTCTAAATTGCCCATAGGTAGGAGTGTGAGTGCGAATGGTTGTTTGTTTAAATGTGCCCTGTGATTGGCTGGCAACCAGTTCAGGGTGTACCCCGCCTCCTGCCTGCAGTTAGCTGGGATAGGCTCCAGCACACCCGCGACCCTAGTGAGGATAAGCGGTGTAGAAAATGGATGGGTGGATGTTTTTGCATGCTTTCTATAGCATATATTTCCACCTATTGCAGGTGGGCCTAAAATGTATTCCCTTGAAAAACAGGGCTCCACTGTATCACTTTTGTGCCTTTTCAAGAAATTACTTTCTACAGGCATCTTTTGGCTAAAAGGGCTGCCTGCTCAAGTGTCTTATTACCACCTGTTGTGAATGCATTTCCCTTCATGTGTTTTTGAAAGTTTAGGTGTGGACATAGTGAAAGTAATCATTACAACACTTGAAGGCACTCACCCAATTGCCTTGGCAATGTAGCCAAATGTGTTGACAGTGGCTCTGCGGATGGCCTTTTTGTGAGCCTTGAGAAGTTCCAGCAACTCAAAACAAATCCTCATCCACTCTCTGGCTGACACGTACTCAGCACCCCTTGAATAAAATAACAGAAAAAAAAGGCAGATATACAACCAGTTTGAGGGTGGGGGATCTTTAACTCATTCACTGCCAGTCCTCCATGCCAACATAGATATTTGAATTCAACAGCCGTCAATAGCAGTGAAATTAATTTTGGTGTATAGAATGCTAACCTGTCCGCTATCCTGCCCACCAGATCGATGCAATTCTCCTGCACTTTCTCGTGTCTGTTCTTTAAAATGGGAGTCAAACGAGGGAGCAAATCTTTGATGGGGGGAGTCATCTTGTGCATACCTGCGCAGAGAGCGTAAACAGTTAAGACTTTTGTACATGGGTTCAACAAATGAGGGGAAGGGAGAAGATCATAGTCATGTCTTTTTTAGGGTTGGGCATCAAGAATCAAGAACCGATTGGAACCGGGCCAAACGTTCCGGTTCTCCCGGAACTGTTCAAATTTTTAAAATTTCGGTTCTCAGTTTCGATGCCTACAGTCCTTCCACCACGAAGAAGTGGCGGAAACCAACGAAGAAGAACACGCACGAAGAAGTGCTTGTGCCCAACGGCGGCGGAAAGTGTGTCTTAGCTTTGTTAAAATGAAAGACCAGTTGCCTCAGTGCAACACTTGGAATAAGATTATATTGTGCAAAGGAGGCTTTCACGATGTGTAGCGTCTGACGCGCTCTGAGCCTCAGCCTACACCACGCGGCGCTTTGGTTAAGTCAACTCTCTGTCAATTGCGTGAGTGAGAGAACAATATATGTCTATGCCAACATTGAGACAGCTAACAAGGTAAACGGTTGGTTGCACTTTTGTACTGATGGTTTTTAGCATTTATTTTAGTCTACAAACCAACGTAAGCACCGATGACAAAAAAAAACAAAACAAAAAACAAACAAAAAAAAAGCTTAACATTGGGCTAAATCTTTACATCACAATGAATTCGGACAAAATTCACAAACGTTGTCTCAAAGTATCACAAACACTAATCTTGTGCCACATCGGTGGGTAAGGGAAAGGAATCAGGATTTTATAGCATTTGGTTCCGTCCATTAAAAAAATTTAAAATACACACCGGTGCCGTGTGAAGTTACTTTTCATGCCAAAATGCTGAGTTCCGGTGTGTACCCTTCAAAATAGAAGGCTACAACCTTAAAACAGGAGGTCATGTTAAAACATACACAAACCATTTGACGTGACGAAACAGTCCCAAATAACTATTGTAACAATGCTATATTTAACTTTTAGCTGAAACAGTAACTAATGAATATTAAGTCAATTGGGTTATTTCCACACACATTGCCTTTTCATTCATAGGTTTTATATTGATACTGGTTATAAAAGAACCTCGAGTCAAATGTTCATTTCAGTCTATGCTGCAGGCTGCTAAGAAAATGGATGTTCATAATTTGGACACCCTTTATTTAAACCATGCAAACTTTTTTGACCCAGGCCCATAGAGAATCAGAATAGAGAATAATTTGGAAGTGAAATAAGGGACTGGAATCGGATTCGCTCAAATTCAAACAATGCCCAACCCTAGTCTTTCTAAAGGACTCAGTGAGTGACTGAGGCCAACTTGGGGTGACCTACCAATAACATTTACAATGGCCTTCAGTGCTCCCAGGATGCTGCCCAGCACTTCAGGGTATTCTTCTCCTAGGTATTCGTACAGCACCACACCCAAGTGACCCATCAGCTTCTCCTGTAGACGCAGACAAAAACAATGTAAAATTATTTTTTGGGACATCCACACAATTTCCATGGGGCTTTTAAACATACCTCCTGGCATGTCTTCATGACCACGGCGGTACGGGAGATGAGGTCAGCGGCCTGCTGACGCACTTTGGCCGACTTGTTGTTGAGACGCCACAACACCGTACCGCAGATCTGAGGCAAGTAGGGCTTAACGCGCTTGCCGAGGGCGTTCACCACCGTGCCGAAGCCGTTCAGCATCACAGAATCCTGCCAAGGAAATTTTATTCCGTGAGTAGAGTTGCATCTAAGTGTGAGTAGATTTTACACTGTTGTCGCACGTACCTCTGTGGTCTGCTCCTGGAAGGCGTACAGGATGCCGTCAATCAACTGCTCCTCCAGTTTGTGGTCGATATCGGCAGCGCCCAGGTTGCCCATAATTTTCTCGATGGTCTCCATCACCATTTTACGATACTGCTCTGCCTCGTCTTTCAGGTCATCAACGATGCGAGAGATGATTTCTGCGGCTCCCACCTTGTTGGCCAGCTCTACTGTGGTGTCCACTAACTGTATTGAGAGCAAAACTTCAGTTAGATTGAGCATTAGAAAGCTAGTTATTAGTAGATACAGTGAACGCCTGCATATTCAAGGTTTGGCTCTTGTGAATTGGCTGATTTTTGGGGGGAAACTATTCTCTGCTATTTGCTGAAAATCTCGGCTAGTCCCTGTTTTTGTGCTTCGGCCAAAACAATTAACGTATTACTTTGGTGCCACATGGAAGAATCTTGGTTTCTTCGTTGTTTAATTTATGCTATTTTTTCTTGTGTTTGAGGTGTCTCATCTTGCTGGCAGTCCTTGAATGTACCTCGTGGACAGTCTTTCCCCAATTCAAGCTACCATAGCCCATGTAGTCTACTTTGCCGTTAAATTTTACCTTTATTCTCTAATATTTAACATTGTGTGTGTTTAATTGCCAAAAGGTGGGTTTATTGACTTAATACCATCTATGCAAAGTGCTAGAGCGCATATTTATTTGCCCATGAGGGATGTTACGTCAAGTTTCCGCGAGCGTGTTATGCTTGCTAACACTACTACTGATAAGCATCATGTGAAGGTGGTTAAACTATGGAATGCAGTTGTTTACATGACATCCATTCAGGATTGTGTACCTTTCTAAAGCATGGTGTTGATGCTTTATGATCATTTCCATTTTAAGTGCTCTTACGCCATCTTGAAGCATCTTTATGCAATTACAAACCTCTTTTGGGGAGGTCTTCTATTCGTGGATTTGCGCTATTCGTAGCAAGGCTTGGTCCTTAACCCCTGCAATTATAGGAGGTACACTAAAGTTTTATTTAATGATTATTTGTTCCACCCCGTCTGCCTCCGCTCTTATCGTTGTGCTGCATTACTGTCACAGCCATGCATCCATCCATCCATTTTCTATAATGCTTATCCTCACTAGGGTTGCACGAGATTTGGTTGAGCATTGTGTATGATGTACGTGTGTGCAATAGTCACATTGTAGGGTTTGCTGCCATGCTGGAAGTGAATAAACTGTAATATTAAAAGTGACCAGCAGGGGGACCTGTTTGGACATGGCGAAAGATTAAAAGATAGTTCACATGCTGCTGCTGAATTTAAGAAATAAAACAATTGTTTATCTAAAAAGGTAAACCAATTGGTCGTTCATTATCAAGTCTTTTCCTTGTGTATTCATAATTGGTCTTTAACCAAGCAAAACTATATTTATCCGAATACTCTATTAGATAACATTTTTAGTAGGATACTCAAATACTAAAATATTCGATAGATGCAGCCCTAGAGAATACCCAAGTGAACACAGGGAGAACATGTAAACACCACAATGGAAGCCCAAAGCCCAAAATTCAGCAGTGAGAAATAGATGTGATAACCAACTGAGTCACTGTGCTGCCATCAGAGTTATACATTGTTTAATATTATTCCAAAAATGCATTTGTGCTACCCTCATCTGCAGTTGGGTACATAAACAGCACCTTCCACTATAATTGCAGGTAAAAAAGGGTATACTGTATACCAAACGGCTAAAACACAAAATGTCCAAACCTTTGTAGGTTATGCCATAAGATATCATTACATATTAGCATGTAAATGAGTATCCACTGCAGGACATACACAGTAACTAGAGGACAAATGGTTACTTACTAATCTGAACTAAAGCATGCGGAAACACGAACTCGGTGCGGTACGTGGATTGAGTACGACATGCTGGCTTCTATGTGAGCACCAACCTGTCTATAGTTACGTCGGTCCAAAGCCATCCTGTGCTGCCAAAAGTGCTTGAAGAAGGGGGGCAGGATCTCAGTCTTGATATAGTTGGCCTCCACACCATCGGTGCCACAGCACTGCTTAACCACCTACAAGACGAGGCAGAGGTGCTAGTTGGATGGGGAAAAGGTTGGTAAAACTTGTGCATGTCCCCAACGGGTTGCAGGGTGAGAACAGAGAGGACAAATGTCAGCTCTGCTATTTCTCATGTTGGGAGTTCTTCTTGCGAACTACTAGCCCTGAGTCAACCACGCACAGGTAGAACAGGCGAGAATGAGTCGCACACATTTCAGACCAAAATGTTTATATGACTCTTCCTTCTTACCTTGAGAACGATTTTTTTCATCTCTTCATCAGGGGACTGGAACTCTCGGATGAGGATTAGCATCACCTCTCGGGTGTAGTAGTTGGCGTACTCAGCATCCATCAGAGGGATCAGGTAGCCAATAGCTTTGAGGAAGGCAGCCAAACCCTGGCATCAAAAGTATAAGGCAACCACAATTAAATTCTAACTCACTCACATTTACTTGTTATTCAGTGGCGTGTTGTCTATTGCTGCCTGTGCAGCATTAGTGGCCATTGATCTTCCCTCTACTGACAGCCCCAAAGAGGAGATGCTATAGCAAGCAAAAATTCACACTGCAGCCACATTCAGACTTCACGCTGTGTATTGACACTTAAATCAAAAATATAACTGTGACTATGTAATGTGTCGTCTCCATTTACTCACTTTTCCTCTGTGCTGTCTGATACCCTTCCAGAGAGGCTTGAGCACTGAGTCAAAGGATTCGATACCATAGGGTGTAGCAGCTTCAGCCAGAGCGGCAATGGCCAGGGCGCTGATGGTCCTCACCTTCTGCTGCTCATCAACCAGACCTGCACCGCCACAGCATTTGTCAGTAAAGAATAAAAATGTGCTGGTGGGTATTGTTATCACGCTAATCATCTTTCTTGTGAACACCACTCACCGTGCTCAATGATCTCAACCAAGCTGCGCAGGTGAGGCAGGATGGCGCAGCCCATGAGGATGGCAATCTGCTGTACAATCTTGATACCCGTGTGGCGGGCCTGCCATGACTTCTTGCTTTTACACACGGCTTTGAGGAAGGGCAGCAGGGAGGGGATGCCAAGGGCGGATGCAACCACGGCAAATGCCCTGGCGGTGGTGTTTCTCACATACTCGTCCATGTTGTCGATGTCGGGACGCATGGTGGAGATCATGGTTGCCAAGCCAGCCGCCTGGGATTTCACAAGAGGTAATGCAGTCAAGGGGGGCGGGGGGTTCAGGATCTTAGTTTAAAAAAAACTTTTTTCACAACAATGCACCGTTTTTGCTGGGTTCTGTGTCAAAGGCAAATCTAATACAGCTCTCATGCACCAATGTCGTTCCTCTTTGTGAAACAAAAGGACTGAGAACAAACTAGGGAGCATCTCCACCAGTTGCACACCAATAGCTCTATTAAAATGATTCTGTCAAAGGCTAACATACACATACAAATCAATTTTAGACCCATTAACATGTTTCCATAAAGAGGTAACCATGCATCTGTGTCAGCTTGATTGTAACCAGCGGGTGCAGGGTGAGAACAGATGATGCATGAAAGTAAGGTCTGCTAGCTCTCGTGCTGGGATTGATCTCGCGAACAACTAGCCCTGATCTAACCACTGACAGGTCAAACAGGCGAGAATGGTTCGCAGGAGCAAGAAAAAGGTGCAAAAATACGTTCCACTTTACCTTTGCTAAGTTGGAAATGATCTCTCTGCCTTCTACTCTGGCGTAGTAGTCCTCATCAATTAGCAGGGGCTCGATCACCACAAGTATCTTGACACAAAAACAGACAGTTAATCACTTTAGCTTATCTAAGTCACTGGGTATGGGACTTGAGAAGATTGGGGGGTAGGGGGGGGGGCCTACCTTGTGTACGTAGGGTCGAACAAGGTCATCCAGTTTGTAGAGAATACGGTCGATGACTTTCACCAGCAGGTGGCGCTCTTGGTCCTCCAGGGTGGGGGACATGAGCAGTGGTAGGATCTGGTTGAACAAGGGTCCTGCTCCGAACTCACGAGCTTTGTCTGTGATCTGACGCAGGGCCGCCTGCGACAGAGCGGGAGAGAGGATCAGACGACAGTTTATGTCAGGAGATGACAGCATGCTTTCTCCACAAATGACAATTATTGTCTTCTGGTCCCAGCAGAGCATGATGGTCCATACACTGGGATCTCCACTGAAAGCAGCAGTATTTTGCAAAAATCAAACTGTTGCCACATGTACAAAGAGGTCACTTCCTTTATGCTTTTAGAAGCTTGTCCTTGGGATTCAAGAGGTGAGAGGAAGCAAAAGAGGAACAGGCGGCATTTATAAACACAGTACAAGATACCCATTGAGTTCAAAGTTTTCTTAAGAATCTGCCTCAAATGTGAATAGGAGTGTGACAAGTGGCTGCCATCTTTGTGGAATCCAGCCCCCCCAAAAAAAGATAACTTCAAACCCCTCTAAATCCTCCATAAGAAATAAATTCATGACAAAAACGATTAGTTAGGTACATGACCTATTTTACGGCCCACACTGGTCTTGTCACAAAAAAAAACTGCATTTCTGCTATTCAATTTTAGTTTTTAGGGTAAGTGACGCCGTTTGAAATGTCACGGTAATTTTGATGCGTCCACTTGTAATTTCCGCAGGTAGGAGCTCAATGGTGGATATTTTCTACTGATACTTGTCAGCCAATCAGGAGGGGTTCCCCTAGTAGAAATTGAATTGAAAGCATCAAGGAGATATGTTGAGAAATAATCAAGTTATACCATTTTACTCTAATTTGAAAATGTTTTTTTCCTACCAGATTTTCTTGGCGATATCACACAAAAGCCTTCACCAAAAACACAACCATCACAGAATGGAGTGTGATGGACTTTGGAGGTGACTGTACACCAAAAGCACTTAAAAAATATATATATATAAATAAAAAGTGAAGTGATGAAAGTGACAGGTACCAACCTTCCTCATAGGTGGAGTTCCATTTTTAATCTTCAACAGCAGCTTCATTATCTTTCGTTCTTTCTGTTCTTCTGGGCTCAACGTGGACTCATCTACCTCAACCTGATAAACAGACATGTTTAATTATCAGACAGGCTGAAGTGAGAGATTACATGTTATGTGCATGTGATGTTATTCTAACCAGCAGTTTGTCAAAATACTGGATGTCATCAGGTTTGAGGAACGGGAGGTTTCCAGAGGGTTGGTCATTCATCTGTTTGGTGGTACGGTCCTCCACTTGCATGTGGAAGCCAGTCATGCCGCCAATGGGAGTAGGCGTTGCTGAGAGCTTACGGGCTGGTGTTCGGATAGGCACGTAGCCAGCTGGTGGAGGCAACACCTGCATGAAAGGGCAAATAGTCAATATTGTGTTCAATTGGAAAATGTGATAGCAATAGCATGGTGTACATAACAGAATGGTGTACAGACCTTGTATCCTTCCGGAAACATGGCGTCAAGCTCGTCATCTGTGAGAGGCCGGTTCCTCTCGTCAATTTCCCGTTCCCACCTCCAGGCCTGCAGCTGCTCTGGAGTCATGCTCATCAGGTGACCTGTAATGCCACGACAACGGCGTCAAGTTCAACAACCAATTCTTCTGGCCAATTGTGTTAAAAGAAATTGTTGCTGTCCGACAAGGTCTTTACATGTAACACCAGACGCCGACATTACAAATTTAGCTAATTAGAGGATACCATGCCACTACGTGAACTGTATAACACCCATAACTATGGAAATATTTCACCTTTGCTGGGTTTTGTGTGAAAGGGAATGACCACTTATTGGCTCTAATGGCTGTAATGCTGCAGTTTTGTGTGAAAGAGGCTTCATAAGCTTTTATCATTCACATTACTTCCAAAAGAGTGGAAACCAAGATAATAGACATTCAGAAAGCAACGCTTCCTTACTGGGTGTTGGGGTGGCCATGTTCATAGCGGGGGTTCCAATTGGTGTCTTCCCAGGGGTCAGAAGTGGTGTTGAGGAGCCCATCTGGCTCGCGGGTGTTTCATCCCAGCGAGATTTCCTCTTGCTGGCTCCTGGAGTGGGGGTCTCCCCTACAGACTCATCCCCCCTGTCTGTACGTGGGGTTTCGGCCCAGCCGCTGCCGTGTCCCGGGGTCTCCCTTTCAGTCTTTGGCGTTTCATCCCAGCGGTTCTTACGGACGCTTCCCGTGGCTCCGCCGTGGCCGGGTGTGGCGTGACCTGGTGTGTCCCTGCCTGGCGTGGCCGCGCCAGCCGGCGTGTGGCTGGGTGTGGGGTCCCACATGCGTGAGCTAGGTGTGGCCCCCGGGGTCTCACTGCCTTTGGGCCGGCCGGGGGTCTCATCCCATCGGCTGTTTGAAGGTGTGTGCGCCGGCGTGTGTCCTGGGGTCTGTAACGCATCAAACACATGGATAATGTGACTTTTAGGAGATTCCCAAAAATCAACTTTGTGTGGGTAAAAGCACCTCAACCGAGGCATCAGCCTGGTCCCAGCTGGACATCTTTTTGGGAGTAGAATTGGTAGGAGTTTGGTCAGCTGTCTGGTCCCAGCGGCGCTTGCGTTTTGCAGCAGCAGCAGCAGCGGCGGCGGCGGCGGCAGCTTGGCTGGCAGCGGAGCCATTGACAGCTTTCAGGTCGCCTGACTTGGCCTTTTCTGCGAGCTGCAGACGAATCTCTCTCTGCACACACAAAGACAAACGTTAGCTAACACAGTAAAAGCAACACTGTCTTAGCCAATGTTTTTTTTCCCGTACCTCTTCCTTGGACAGGTTCTGCTCTCTCATGACGTCCATATACGACCTGACCTGCAGCTTGGGGTCTGGAGTTTTGCCTCCTGCGCGAAAGAGCACCAACAAGGACAAAGGACATTCATTAGTGCACACTCTCAGGACCCACTTATATTCACACAAAGCACAAACACAGCCAGCTAACCCTGACTCTCTTTACAAATTATGTTCCTGTTTTTAAAAACTGAAATCACAGAATATCATATTGAGTTACACTGAAATATACATTTACCCTCTCTTACATAGAATCATAAGAAAATACAAGCAGATACATGGAGAGCAGAGCTTAAGTTTGTAGTGTTTTCTTTTAAGTGGATATAGCCAACACTGATGCAGAGGGGGTCCTGGGCTGCGCGCTCTTCAGAATACGTACACTTTCAGTGCCATGGGTCCTTCTGCAGTCAGACTTCAACCGGCAGAAAAGCAGCCTAGAAAATTTCTATTTACCATTAGTAACACTTTGGAAAAGGGTTTGAACTCACACACAACAGTATACCACCTGTTTTGCATTGATTTGTGACACTCAAAAAAATTGAGAAATAAAAAAGAAAAAGTATCTTCTTGGGGACAAAAAAAAGTGGATAAAAAAATAAAGACTTGATTTTGAAGCTCGTCTTAAATTTGTATTAAAAATTAGGTCCAACCTTCAGATATAACTGTCAGGGCCACGTTTACTTGACTTAATTATCTATACAGCTAAATTTTCATCTTGACTTCCTTTTTGAAAGAAAAAAAAAGGGTAGCAAGTGAAATATTATCATCAAGACAAATAGTTCAAGCAGGCTGTTTAAAAAAAAAAAAAAAATAATAAAAAAATAAAAAAATAATTGTCTTTTTGGGAATCAAGACTAGCTTCAGCTGTGATCAACAGCTAGGAGCAAGTGGACCCTAACCAAAACTGACAAGTGCACAGTTCTCTCTGTGTCCCCATAACCTACACAGGATGAGTTGCTGCGCCCTTAACAGAGTGCAGTACAGGACTGGCAAAGCAGTACTGCTGTAGGAGAGAAATTAAGGACAGTTAGTATGGGCCTGTGGTATGGCTGCACACAATTTGCTTGAGAACATATTTCTATTTTACAGAGCTTTGTAAAATAAAAATATATTTTTAAAACAACAACGTTTGTACATAGAGCTCCATTTTGCTCTCTCTTCTACATGCAGGCTCCTAATAAGCCTCACCCTAACAGTATTATTAATGCTAACGTTATATAAAACTGTGAAACTCACTTTGTCAAACATGTAATTGTGGTTGAAAAGCACTTAGTTTATCCTTGTATGTCGCTACTAGGGATGGGCATATTGATTGCAAGTCAATTAATTTAAATATTCTATTGATTGTGTGGAACTGATGGCCGATTCATCTAGAAGCAATTGAGTCAAAATCACTGGACTCACTGCAGTCGCCTGGTGAGAGAGCCACTTCAGACCAATATACACCCTGTATGCCCTTGCGAAAAAAAATAATAGTTAACTATTGAGCCCATTTGAACTATGTTGCTTACAAACACAACAGCACTTACAAAGGCATATAAACAGCCTGAAATTAACAACCGCATGTAGTAAATAAGTTCTGTGCGCAGTGTTGATTATCTTACAAAACATGTGGTCGCTCCACAATGCTATGTGCATTTATGTTTATGGTCCAGGGAGCTACGCAGAAGCCCATTCTGCCTCGAATTATTGCAATTTATTTACTTTTACATTATGTTTGACTTGACCTATGTAAATTTGCATTTGACCAAATAAACACCCCCACAGACATTATATGAGGAAATGTTATAACTGTGTTGAAAAAAATTTCCATTGATACCCAAGCATTTTCAGCCACCAAAAATTTATGTAAAAATTGAAAATGTTTGTTAATTTCCCGTTAGTTGATCATGGAAAATGTGTTAAATACCCACCCCTAGTGGCTACTTACAGTGAAGTGTCATACGTTTAGTATGACCTAGAACGCTATCGGTCATGGTAAAACTAGGGATGCCCCGATCCAAATTTTTCACTTCACATTCGATACCGAAATTGCAGCCTTGAGTTTTGTCTGATACAGATATTGGACTGATCCAATATCAGAAATAATCATACATACTTTATTTTTAATTAAAATGCTTGAAGTGATATTACTCAGAGAATAATTATCAGCAACAGTAAGTATAAGGAAAAACTGACATCTATTATTAAACAATGGGTTACATAGTGACTTTAAAATTAAGAATATACTACAATTAAATTAAAACATTTATTTTAGGAAATCCTGAAATATAACTTCAATAAAACCACTAACAAAAATATATATTACATTTTGAACATGACCACTGCTTAACTTAAACATATGCCTATTCTACATTTGAATAGATTAAATAAAAAATAAATTAGAAAACAAAAAAAAATCTCAATAAATAAACTGTTTTAAAGTCTAAAACAACATTAAAAGGTCAATGAATTTTTTTAATTTTTTTTTTACTGGCACTTTATGGTGGGAAGAGCATTTCCTTTCCCCAGATCTACGGCAATACACTTTTGAACTTCTTGATGTAACTGGGGTTTAGTTTAATTGACAATCGCTGTTCCTGCTGTGCACGTCTTTGCCTCTGAGGGGCAGCGTGAAACATGCGATGAGATACACACTCGCAATAATAAAGAAAATTGAATACTGTTATAGTTTGAAGAATATATTCCAGAGTATTGTTATATTGTCTGTTTGTATGTTTATACAGTGCGTGTGTACAAATATTCATTATTTTGAGAGATATAAGTGCAGCAAGCTCTATGCTAATTTTTGTTAGCTCGTCAATGGTGTTTTTCATTCCTTGTGTTAGCTTTGAGATAGTGATTTTTGTGAATAAAAACAAAGACACTAAGTCTGATGTATTTTAACATTCAATGGGTGTATTGTCTTGTGTGTTAAGTGTTATGCTGAACTTCAACAGGAGTGTCAGAAAACAACTAAGAAAGCAATGTTCACTCTTTCTCCTTGCTACTATGTTAGCACCTTAGCAACCGGTTGTTGTGATCACGTGAGAACTGCATGCCATCCAGGCGCTGCTGGATAGAACTGCTGGAGTCAAACATGAATTTGACTGCTTGGATAAGTGGTAAAATAGGAGCTTTTAGATCCAGTCCGATCAGATACTTTTTTTTTTTTTGCTGACATTGGACCGATTTCCGATCCTTGAGATCGGATCGGGACACCTCTAGGCAAAACCATTAAAACTAAAGCCTAATTTTGGCACAAAACCAATCAATGCTATTTTCTATAGAGACTGTATAAACCTATAGACTGGCTCCCTCTTCTTGAATAGCGGTCTATCAGCTACTGTGCCCAGCATGGCTGAGCGCTCGTCAGGTGAATTACCACGTTAGCTAAACTTCATAGGTTGTTGCACATTACATAATGTAAAATTTAGCCTGGCAGTCGCACAGGATTGTTAACCCTTCGACCCACACACAACCCTTATGCTACCCACGTTTGTTAGGAGATTTATCAAATTCTGGTATTCAAACACCTAACCACCTCTCCCACTCAAAAGCATGGCAATCCCATAAATTGTTTAGCTTTCTTTTTTTTTTGCAAACCAAGCATCCTAATCCCCGCCAAAACTTGAAATAAGATGTCCAAAATGATTGGATTTCAGAAAGACAAAAGACAACAACAAAGGATTGACCACAGGGAAGGCATAGAGTCTGGGAGGCAAGCAACTGCATTGTGGTCGAAGGGTTGAACACCTATCACACATGGTGATAAAAAACAAAACAAAAAAATCATGAAAAGGCAATAAGGGAATATTTAAAAAGGACCGTTTCATAACAGGCTGGAAAAAAAGGCAAGTTTACCATCTGCAAAGGGGTCGAGGCGCTCCGGCGAGATGATCATCTGCATGCGCCGAGCTTTGTACTCGTCCTCCCGCTCCGCGATCTTCTGTGGACGATGCTCCGCAAATGGATCATACTGTAAAACAAAATGGAGCATGAGCATTTATGTTTAATATCCATCCATTTTCTTTACCACTTCTCCTCACTAGGGTCACGGGCTGCTGGAGCCTATCCCAGCTATTTTGGAGCGGGAGGTGGGGTACATCCTGAACCGGTCGCCAGCCAATCTCAAAACAAACAACCATTCGCACTCACATTCACACCTACAGGCAATTTAGAGTCTCCAATCAACCTACTACATGTCTTTGGGATGTGGGAGGAAACCGGTGCCCCCGGAGAAAACCCACCTGGGCACTGGCAGAACATGCAAACTTCACAGAGGCGGGCCCGGGATTTGAACCCCGGTCCACAGAACTGTGAGGCAGATGTGCTAACCAGCCATCATATAACAAAACAAATTATTTTATACTTATAGACTAATATGACACTGTGATACATAATAGACACGCAACCAAGGCTGTACAAATCCAAAACCTCTGTGCAAAATGTGCCCCGGACTCGGCAAAAATACGATGATGATGAGTGGCGTCTCAGTTAAGTTCCTGCCGCTGCGACATAACCCAACTTTGGGTTTCAAAGTCGAAATGTGCTATAATCTATCACTAACCTATGCTAAAGTTAGTTATCACATACTTGTTCATCTGACTGAGGAATGGCATTGAGAATGGCCACTGGAGCATGGTACCCTTGCTTTTTCTGTCCCAGCAAACTCGTCGCCGTATCCTCTTCATCGTCCTGAGGGGGAAAAAAGACTTACGTTTAAACACAGAGTGCCAATACAGCACAACTCTGCTAACAGACAATGAGTAGAACATGAAAACACCACAGCACTGGGAAATGCGATTAGGAGCATGACAACCAACCAGCCACCTGGCAAATACATAGAAACATATTTGTGTATACACATTTTGAGGGGGAAACATCTTACGTCTTCCTGTTCGTTGGCAGCGATGGAAGTGACATAGCCGGCAAAACGGCTGTCGCTTCCTCCATAGATCTCCTGGTCATAAAACCCAGTTGAAACGAGGCCGACTCCCTTCTCGTCTCCTTCCTCCACCAGAGTGGCCTTCATCCCCTGGATCTCCAGGATCTGGGCTTCAATATCTAGACAAGATAAATAAATTAAACGCTATACAAGAAACTGTGGTACCGCACAGCAACTTCGCTATAGTCACTGTGTATAAAATCGAAAGAACGTGTGGCATTCACTGTCGAAATTGCTGTGTTAGCCTTGATGCTAACGTTAGCATTTAACGACTGAAAATAACTAAATGATGCTTCGTTTTAAAAGACTCGGGACAAATAAAACGATTTGATTCCTTGATGTCGATGGATTCACAGTGTAACAACGAGCGTTAAAATACGTGGAGGGTGTTAGGGCTAACATGCTAACAAGACAGCAACCAGCGCCATTATCTAAATGTGACCGCGTTGCGTCGTATTCCGGCCCGTTGCTTTTCTCGTTTTCAACACATGAATCACGAATATTTAAATACTAAAAACACATGTTTACTCAAAACAGGGAATTTATCGTAATATACAGCTGCTGGTTCTCCGAAAACTACTGCGAATAGTTCATTTGGTAAAACATTTTACCGTCGTGTGTTTTGGCGATCTTCGCCATTTTGGTGGTGGTGGTGGTTCTTCGCGACTGCAACAGGAAGTCAGTAAAAAATACCAGTAGAGAACCATGACACTTCCGTTTTTTTGCTAATCGCCAAAATAAAACCAATGTGTCGTTCAGACAAACAAGTTCGCATGTAACCACGTCAAAGACCAGATATTAAAATGATACAGACTTGCTGATTGATATGTATGAAAATATATTGTTTAAAAGTAGGACACACGCATTTGCAATACATTTATAAGCACGCAAAATCCAACATAATGTTTGGAAACAATCGACGTCAGCCTCAAAATGCTGTTAATTGCAGGATACTTTTCGCTTCTGTTGCTCTCTTAGGGATGAGCGTCACGAAACAATTCATTTTTGGCAAAGGTTACTTTAATTAAGTAATTATGTATTTAATCATTAAATAGAACATTACACGGTAAACTATGCGTTCGCTATGTCGCCAATATTTTCCTGAAATATGTATCAAAATATGTCATCGATGACATCAATAAAAAAAGTTAAAAGTCCAGTCAACTTGACTGAGTGACTCATGTTACAAGTCACAACCTAAGCCAACATCTCGTGACTGTCCAGTTTTATTTTAATTTATTTATTTATTTCCCTCAATGACGCGCAGTATAAGTAACCAATTATAATCGCACAACGTGACACAACTGACCAATAGGAAGCCGGAATCAGAGGAAGGAGGTGCGGCTTGTGTCGTGCGTCTCTTCGCTTTAACTAGCTCACAGCTGGACAAGAAAAAACTTGCTGCGAGAGAAACATGGCAAGAGGAGCTCGAAGCTTGAGAAAAATCGCATCGTGTGTGAAGCCGTTGCCGTCCTTGTCCAGCCGGGACGTTCGCTCCAGGAGCAGTGTCAGGTAAATACACTATGCGTTCTTAGTAGTCGTGCACCGTAACCGGTTGAAACTGGCTGCAATCATCTTTGACCGCGAGCAAAACGCTCACATTTCCCTCGTCTTGTCTTATTTTGTCATCGATAAAGGACTTTAAAACCTAACTTAAACTTAGTCTAGACTTAGCAATGCGCATTCCCACCCAACTACTCGCATTTTTATGTGAATGGCGAGAGCGAAGCATTTACATAATGACTTTTGTCAACTGTTAACTAATCTGTAAACCGATTCCAATGTATCTTTTCAGTGATATTGGACTTTTAATCCAGTGGTTCTCAAACCATTTTCCACCTAATTTTTCCACAAATTCCACCTAAAAAAAAAATAAAAAATTAACTCGCCACGTACCACGATCATGACCGAAATTAAAATACTGGAGGGTAATAGGCCCAAGTGTTAAACAACTAAAAAAACAACATTAAGGTTTTATACCTTCTTTAAAAGTATATATCATTTTATTGTAATCCACTAACATTATGCACAATTTGAACATTAACACTGCCCTTACAATTCGGAAACTAAAACACTGTGTCGAAATAATTATTCAGTTGAAATGTGTTGAACATAAAATATTAATAAAAATTGGACCTAAGTAAAAGTTTAAAAACAAACATTTCTAAAAAAAAAAAAAAAAAAAAAAAGCAAATGTATGGGAGTGTTCCACTTGTTCATGTCAAACCTCGTTTTTGTGGGTTTTTATTCCAGTATGCAAGTTTTTGCCAGCTGATGCCAAGCCAAGATATGTATCAAAGCTCTTGTACAACATCCGGGATTTACCTTATACGAAGTTATGGCCCTATGGGACCCAAATCTGTCCATCTGGCCTGACCTGAGGCGACGTATATGGTTGACGACTTTTTAATTTCGGCCTCCCCAAAATATTTAATGAAAGTCTACAAGAGCATGCAAGTTATTAGCTAATATGAGATTAATCATTTGTCATTGGTTTTGTTACAAATATCATTAAATAGGAAAAAATATGGTATCTAATAATGTAACTCTATATTGCAAAACAAGTTAATATAAAGGTAACCCTTATATAAAATGCCGAAAGCAAACCTGGTCGGTCAGTATAGTTTCCAGTTCCACCTGTCGTGTAATGGCTGCATGTAAAGCTTTCAATGAGCGTCAGGTTTCTTTGGCATTCCGTAAAAGCGCTTATCAAATATGTATGTACAGCGCATAATGCAAGACAACACTATCGTTTATGAATTAACAAAATGAGCGGAAATGATTGGGTCATTTCCGCTTATTTTGACTCCCAGTCAGACGTTGACTCGGACAGCCTTTTTACCAACCGGCACACCACATGACCATTTGGTGACAACACTGTGAAAACTCTCAATATACTAAAAAGTTGTTAAACCTGAAATTTTATGTATCAAAAGTACTAGTGGTATCTGTGAGTACTCAAGAGTGAATACTTTGTACTGGTATCTGTCTGAAATAAGTGATATCGAACATCCTGATGTATACACGTTAGTTAGCTTCAGGGTTCTTTAGACAAGGATAAGCTACAACAGGGGTCCCCAAACACCGGGTCGCGGACTAGTGCTGGGCAACATTGCACAGAAAGACTGGGCAAACATTTTCTTCTTCGTTTTTTGCGTGGAGTTTGAGAAACTGTGCTTGCCGGACGGCCCGCTGTGCTGCTCGCGCGCCCCCTTGACTGAGTTGCTTGGGAGGACGACTGGGTCAGATGGAGCATATTGGTCTTGCTGCTCTGCAGCAGCGTCGCGTCTCCTCTGCGGCAGAAGCGGGACGAACTGTCCGACCTCACACCGGCGCTAGACTGGCCTGGGGGGGGCCCTCCGATGGCAGGGCATGAGTGCCAGTCAGTTGCAAGAAAAAATATGTATTGATCGTTAGAGTGAGAATGAAGTTTTATTTGTAATAATCAGGTGCAGCCACCTTATGCCTCTGTCAAAACACTCATCTCTGTCACATGATACTGGAAAAAAGTAAACCCACCAGCTAGCAAAAATGTTCAAAAGCAAAAACTTTGGTAGGGCTGGGCGATTCATTGATTTTAATAAAATATTTTTTGAGGTCATTTTACATTAATTTTTTCTGACAAAAAAATAAATAAATAAAAAAAACTTTTCCCTTTAGAGGCTTCCAATGTCTGCTAGATGTGCACTGTTTATATTGAAGATGTAGCAAAAAAAAAATTATTACCATTAGTCAACCTACCTGGCATTTCCCTGGACTAATGCTACGTACTGTATACACAATTTTGTTTAGATTTTCAAGGACAAAGGTTCATTTTGTTTGGAAGCAGAACCATTTATTCATGTTTTGTTCAGTGACTGTTTTGTTGGTACATGGTGGTGTGAATGGAATATTTTGTAAATTTATGGATGTCAAATTGTCAAACATTTACAATGTATTAACTGTTGTGTTTTAAGGGCCACAAACACTCTTCAGAATAACCATCAAATTAAATAAACAGCTCTATAAAGCCGATAAATGCAAACATTGTAATCTATATGACAGAATAGAATCTGTTAAGTAACAATCTTAGCAATGACTGTTAGATACAATAAATGCCTTAAAGCCTATTTTCTTTATTCAGCTGAACAGACAGTGGCGCTAATCCATACGACACCTAATGGAATATTACAGTTAAATCCATGTCTTTCTGGCATTTTATAATTTATTTGCTGTACTTCCACCTACAAGATGACTATGTCCTAAAATGGATTCCTCTAAGAATCAATGAATGTATTGAGTCCCGAACACGTTTACACAGCGATGGTTCCCATACTGCTATGAACACAACTGAAAGTTTTTGTTATTACATACCGTATATCTTAATTTCACTTTTGTGGGTGGCTGTTTTTTGTCCGGCATTGATGGCCTTCTTCTATTCTGAGGGTGCACTCTCATTGACCATCGGAGTTGGTCACACGGCGAACGTATCAGATTTCAACCAGTCAGGATTGGGCTTCCTGGGTCCATGAGAGCCTCGAGCAGACTGGCATGGAGCAGATTTTATGTTTTTTCTCAATGACACCAATGTTAAACTTACCGTTGATGGCATGTCGAGCCAGGTTTTAACACTCTGGGAAGAACGTAGTCTTTTCATTGTCCCCTTCAGTCTATTTGAAACCCCCAACTGTACACACTCAAGTTCTGTGTAAACCAGCTCAGTGAAACGAGATCCAGTACAAATGTACCAATTCAGCGGCCCATGGGTACAGCAAAAGTGGGGCAGTTTGGGTCCCTTTACATCGGAACTTCCCAAAAAAAAAAACTAGACCAAACCGATTGGAGGAATCGGCTTTAGAAAATAAATGCACTCAGTCGGTGTAGTTGTTAAGTTCTTTCATTGGGTTTTTGAGGACCACTGTATATTTCCTATATTATTGCAATTACAGTAGTCTGATATATTATTATTTTTAGCTTGATTTCAACACTACCACCCCACACACAAAACTAAACCGAAATCATGTTTGAATTGATGTCTTTAACACTCCAGTAGCATTAGCATCACTGACCTTTTGTAACCTGGAGTTCTGTCACATGCTTTGCTGAATGACAGCCAGACAGCTTCCATGTAGCACATCTCAATTCGAAACATCTCAATTCAATTTCTTTTTCTCAATGTCTTTATGTCTCAGAAGTGTTCTCTGTCAATTGACTGTCTGTTGTCGTACTAGAGCGGCTCCAACTACCGGAGACAAATTCCTTGTGTTTTTTTGGACATACTTGGCAAATAAAGATGATTTTGATTCTGAGTTGCATTCTTCATTTGAAATGCTTTTCTAGGGCTTTACTGTAGCCTCTTTCCGTTCTTGTTTGTTTCTGGGGGTTTCTCCCTTCAGTCCCTTATTCAGGAGGTAAAATGCATGCTCTATTGGGTTAAGGTCCAGTTATTGATTTGGCCAGTCTAAAACCTACCACATTTTCCCCATGATGAAGTCCTTCGTTGTATTGTCTGTGTGTTTTGGGTCACAGTCTTACTGTATGATGATGCTTCTCCCGATTAGTTTGGATGCATTTCCCTGTAAATTGCCAGACAAAATGTTTTTTTTAGACTTCAGAATTCATTCTGCTACCACCATCATGAGTTAGATCCTCAATAAAGAGTAGGGAAGCCCGTTCAAGGAGCAGCCATACGAGCCCAATCCCTGACATTACCTCGACCATGCTTCACAGATAAACTTGCGTGTTTTGGATCATAAGCAGATCCTTTCTTTTTCCATACTTTGGCCTTTCAATTACTTTGATTGAGGTTAATCTTGGTCTCATCGGTCCATAAAACTTTGTTCCAAAACCTTTGTGGCTCATCTCTGTACTTCTTTGCTAATCCAATCTGGCCTTCCAATTCTGCTTGCTGTTGAGTGGTTTGCATCTTCTGGTATGGCCTGTGTATATCTTCTCTCGAAGTCTTCTTCGAACAGTGGCTTGTGATACCTTCATCCCTGTCAGAATCAGAATCAGATCTGTCCTGTGGAGGTTTGCAGTGATGTCACAGACTGTTGTCTTTGGGTGTTTATTCACAGCTCTCACAATGTTTATCATCAGCTGCTGTTGATAGCCTTGGTAGACCTGTTGTTCAGTACATCAGTAGTTTTTCTTTTTCAAGACTTTCCAAATTGTTGTATTCGCTACGTCCCATGTTTGTGCAATAGCTCTGATAAATTTTCCCCCTTCTCTCAGCTTTAAAATGGTTTTCATTTCTCTCATAGACAGCTCACTGGTCTTCATGTTTGCTTAACAGCAAATGCACTTTTCACAAATGAAAGCCAAAAACAAGTACTATCTAATGTTTAACCAATCTAAAAGGCAACGCCTGCGCCACTAGAAACACCCACCAGTCACATGTCGCAATACTTTTGCACTCTTTAAAAGTGGATGGGTTCCAACTAAAGGTGCGCTGTCCTGAGTTGTTTAACACATTAGATGAAAATGCCAAGAAATAAAAGCTGAATTCTGAACGTTTGTCTCATATTTATCTTTTGATCTGAAACCCAAATGTCTTCAGTACACAACAAAAACAAAGGAATTGACCTTGCCGTTCCAATACTTTTGGAGGGGACTGAATGATCTGAAGTGACATCCCCTTCTTAATCATTAGGTTTTAATGACATTGGTCCACCTTTTACAGCTTTAACTCTACTGAAGAGGCTTTCCAAAAGGTTCAGAAGTGTGTGTGTGTAGGAAACTTTTGACCATTCTTCCAGAAGTACATTTGTGAGGTCACACTGTGATGTTGGACGAGAAAGCATCCATGCTTCCACCTGGGAACAGTTCTTCCATTTCTAACATGGCTGTGAACCAGTGTATAAATCAAAGTCCATAAAGACATGGATGAGAGAGTTTGGTGTGGATGAACTTGACTGGCCTGCACAGAATCCTGACCTCAACCTGATAAAACACCTTTGGGATGAATCACAGCAGAGACTGCGAGCCAAGCCTTGTCGTCCAACATCAGGGGGTGAACTCACAAATGCGCTTCTGGAAGAATGGTCAAAACTTCCCATAAACACACTCTTAAACCTTGTGGAAAGCTTTCCGAGAAGAGTTGAAGCTGTTATACAGTAGCGCCAAAGGGTGGACTGACGTCATATTTTAGAATGGGATGTCACTTAAGTTCATATGCGAGTCAAGGCAGGTGAGCGAATACTTTTGGCAATATAGTGTCTCTCCATAACTTTCCCCCCGTGTAAAATATATATTTTGTCCACAGCTGCAAGTTGTTTTAAACACCCCGCTGGCGTTATTGTATATAGTTTTTTTAATGTAAATTTTTAATTGCTGTGGTGTTTTCCATCGTATGCTTGATGGCGGCTGTGGTAGTTTCAAATTGTGTATTTGACTGACCAAAATTGGCTCATTAGAGCCATAACAGAAGATCTAGTATTTATTCTTATGAGCCTTTACACAGAACCCAGGAAAGGCTGTATGTTATCATATTTTGGAATAAAATAATTATGGTGAAAGTGCCTGCGTCAGGTTTGATGTATATGTTCACTATTACTTCTGTACAGCATTCCTTTACACACAGGTGCCCTCCTCCCTCTGTTACAGCTCTTGTACTACCTTATACAACATTTTTCAGTCATGTTAGTCATTTATACAGAAAAGCAACACAGGAAAGAAAAGTCAGACAAATGCTAACTTTTTCAATGCGTTGAGAATAGCAAATGTGGAAAAGAAGCTTATTGTGCCTTCTAAAATCCAAATTGAAGAAGTGACCATTAATTTTCTCAATCATCAAGAAATTTCCTCTGCATTGCCATCCCTAAAGGCATGCAGGACTCCAGGGTGTCGCGTTCCTGGTGTTATGTCAGTGCTAGAACTGGGCCAAGCTGACTGTACCGCTTGCATATAAATATGTCAATATTTCTTTTGTGTGTGTCCCCAGACAGCTACCATCATATGGCATCCTGACGACACATCTGCCCCCTTTGCTGGGCGCCACCCTGCCCGGCCGCAGCATTGTCTTTCCTGCCCGCTCCTTCTTCAACATTGCCAACACCTTCTCCAAGAGAAGGGAATACGCTGAGAGACGCGTCATTGGGTGTGTATTTCTTGTCTGGGTTCGCATACAGGGAGATTGTCTTTGTGTTTTTCAACTGTGGCCTTTTTTGCTATGTTTTTAGCCCACTTAATACAGTGATGACTTCAGATATGAGTTTAATTCATTCTGAGACCTTGCTCTTGTCTCAAAACACTTTTGAAACATACTTCCTATTAAAATGAATGGAAATGCTATTAATCCGTTCCAGTCCCCCCAAAAATTGTTGACAACTAGCCATATAGCGTAAAATAGTCATAATAGAAGAGAATGTAAAGATATGAAGTCTTTATTTTGAACTGCAGAATTCCACTTTCCCCAAGTATGTGCATACTTGGTGACTAAAGCATAATCGACCTCCCAAATAAATATTTACAATGAATAATCGTCGCGTTAGCTACCGCTAAGAAAACTATTTTATTAAACCGGAAACATAATCTATTAACATTAATCACTGGTTAAATCTCATCATGGAATATATTGAGTTAGAAAAAAAAAAAAAAAAAAAAAATTGCGTAATTACACACACAGCTATCTGGTCAGCCTTCTTCAACATGCTGAATCTAGATCTTCGATTCCTCTGCCTGGGAAAAGTGCCATCTGACAATAACAAGACTATGTTGTAAAAGTAAACTTTTGCCTTCTGTATTCTTTGTTGTTGCAGTTGTTGTTTTCTTTTTCCTTTCATTCATTTAGTACCCCCCCCCCCCACACACACACACACACACACACACACACCACTACTGTCCCCGTGACCCAACCTTGGATAAGCGGAAGAAAATGGATGGACATTAGGAAAGGACTGAAGGTCATGTGGGGGTGCAAATGTTGTTCTTGTGTGCTTGTACACAATACCGTACTGTTGAGTGCAAGTTTTGGGATGTAAACACTGTTGAGAGAGACAGACTAGAGGCACAGGCAGCGCTTTCCTGCTCACAAGAAGGCATGGGTCGAAAAGTATAGACGGACGGACAGGAGAGGACAGATTGAGACAGCACATTTAAAGGCACATGCATGCAAATGAAACCTCATAGTGTGTGTGTGTGAATTTCTTGAAAACTGCGTTAAGTTCGTCTCAAAAATAAATGTGTGCCTGCTGATCCACAAACGCACCTTCAAGAATCCACAAGCACAATTGAATATTTACAAATCATAAGTCATGTTAAATGCACATTAAAAAAAACATGTAATTTGTGGATTTGAAAAGCACGTGTGTAAAATCATAGATACTGTATATTTGTGGATCTGAAAACTGTGTAAATCGGATATATTTGTGTAGATATTTTGGAAACAAATCTCTCCCCATATTACCAGGTTTGAAGTGTACCGAAATTTTGGGTTGGTTGAAAATCCTTCGGAGTTTCTCAGACAGACCTGATACATATGGAATGACAAGATTGTTGCATCTGTCACCTTAATCCTGTCCGTTCTGGAATTGGATGCACTTTTCACAAATGACCGGCTGGGTTAACCACCGATTTGTAGGCCTCCCTCACCTGTCTGTGCTCTTTCTCTTTGGCCTGTGGACTTGTTGGAACGTTATCAGCTCTGTCAGCCTCCCCAGATGAGAAGCGAAACGTCGTCTTGGACAAACAGAACAGCCCAGTTTTGATCAATTTAATGCCCTGAGAATGAAATGACCTGGATGAATGAGAATATTCACAGGCATCGCTTCCACCGCTTCAAATGATTTTAAATACTCTTGGCTAGTGTTATTTTGTGTGTGTGTGTGTTAACTCCCACAGCGGCGAGCATGTTGACTGACAGTAGTCCGGAAAAACTGCAATGTCCAATTTATTTATCGAACGATAAGTCAATATGGTCTTTATCGTGACAGACCTATTTTGGTTTCACCAAAACCACTAGTTTCGGATCCAAAAGTGGAGAAAATTAGCTTTTTGTGGGGAAAAAACAGAACAGAACAGTGAATTTGTTTTTTGTAACACTTCAAACTCTCAAACAACAAAAAATGAGACTGAGAAGCGGTTTTTGATGGTAAAATTATTTATTTACAGATTTACAACTAAGAAACCGCACAGCTCCATGGTGGCTTTTTTTACATGGCGTTCAGCATTCACTCCATGAAGTGCTTCATCTTTTCACATGATTGTGATACACAACTTCTATCCATTACCTTGACACACTTTATTTTTTAATTTTTTAAATATTATTATTATTATTTTTTAATCCATGCTCTGTGTGAGCTTCAAGTGCCTAAACGTCACCAACTTCCAAAGTATTGGCATATCTCTCACTCATCGATGTGACAAGCAGAGATTCACCCCCTAATCTCTATTTTCAACTCAAACGTTGTGCTGAACTTAAACTCAATGCTGATCTGTTCGTCATTACAGTGGTTCACAAACCTGAATTTCACAGCAAGCTGGGCAAGAGCCTCTTCCATGCCCAAGTTAAGAGATTGTTTATAGACCACTTTCCAAAAAATGTGAATATCATGGAAAAGTTTATTTCTATAATTCCATTGAAAAAGTTAAATTTTCACAGATTGTAGATTTATAATTAATGTATTAAACTAAAACTACTACTGAGAATACTGGGAAGAAATCAGCCCCAATTTTGCAGGCCATAACCGTGTTAAACTGAGTGTCACAGACACATCCACTAAACTCAAAGCACCTGCACAGGTTTCCCAAGGTGTCATTAAATTGCTTCAGTTTGGTTCAATTGTCTCAGTTGGGTTCAATATGGGGAAGACTGGAGACTAGACAACTGGCCAGAAGACCATCATTGATACCCTCCATAGGATGGGTAAGCCACAAAAGTTCATAGCTAAGGAGGCTGGCTGGTCACAGAGTACTGTGTCCAAGCAGATCAATGGAAAGTCTAGTGGAAGGACAAAATGTGCTAGGAGAGGTTGCACCAGCAAAAGAGAGAACTGTGGGCTTCAGCGGATTATCAAACAGAAGATTCAAGAATTTAGCAGAGATCTAGAAAGAGTGGAATGAGGCGGGAGTCACAGCTTCAAAAACCACCACATTCAGACGCATCCGGGTGATGGCCTACAACTGTCGGGTTCCTCGAGTTAAGCCACTTCTGAGCCTAAACCGACGTAGGAAGCGTCTCAACTGGGCCAAGGAGAAGGAGGACTTGACTCTTGGCTAGTGGTCCACGGTCCTCTTCCAATGAAAGTAAAGTGTGTCTTTCATTCAGGAATCAATGTCCAAGGGTTTGGAGGAAGACTGGAGAAGAACAGAACCCAAGCTGCTTTAGGTCCAGTGTGAAATATCCACAGTCAGTCATGATTTGGGGCGCAATGTCCAGTGCAGGTGTTGGTCAACTCTGCTTTTGTTAAATCCAAGGTCACCGCAACAGTCTACCAGAATGTGTTTGAGATATTCATGATGCCTTGTGCTAAGGATCTGTATGGACATGCAGATTTCTTCTTCCAGCACCAAAAACTGGTTTGATGCCCATGCCATCACAGTGCTTGACTGGCCAGCCAACTAAACCCCATTGAAAGTCAATGGGGTATTATCAAAAGGAAAATGAGGGCCATCAGACCCCAAAACAAAGAAGACCTGACGGCAAGCATCAAGGAAATCTGGGCTTCCATAACTCGCAGGCAATGCCACAGGCTGATTAAAGCAAAGGGATTCCCAACCAAGTATTGAAGATTAACATATCATTTTGAAAGTACCATATTTTGATTGCTTTTAATGTGACCCTTTTTTTTTTTTTTTCTACAAAAACTGAGAAATTGTGATTTCTTCACTGTACTCAAATTTTTTGAATTCCCGATTTTGTGGGTTTTATGGAAGCCCAACTTATGCAAAAATAAACAAATAAATACTTGAAATTGTTTTCAATTGTCGGCCCTGAATCTATAATCTATGAAAGTTTCTTTTTGAATGGAATTATGGAAATAAATAAACTTTTACATGATATTCACATTTTTTTGGAACGGGTCTGTGTTTTATTGTTTATCATACATTATTAGTCTTTTTAGCACCTGTTAAATCGGACTTTAAACAATGCCTGTAGAGTAAATAACTGGTTGATCGTGGAGACAGTTTGGACTGTGGAACAACATATTCCAAATCAAACTGAACTCAAAGGGAAATGTTGATTTGAGCGTTATGTCACATTAGTTATGTAAGAGTCACACAGACACGCACAAGCTTTTAGCAGCAGGTGAGGATTGAAATCCAAGACTTTGACACGAGCCTCAACTCCTTCAAACATATATTTGGCATTCTTACGTAACAGCTAGCGTGACACAGTGCATGGCGCTTGTGATAAAGGACAAAATGGCTTCCTGTAAGCACACAAATTAAAGCAATTTTCAAGTCGTGTCGTAAATATTTGTACAACCACAAAATTGGAACACGGTCCAAATAAAACTGAAATGTGTTCTGCGTACATTTTTTTTTTTTTTTTTTTTTTTTTTTTTTTATATAAAAGGGGGGGGGGGGGGTATTGGTAACAGTGGTCACTAACTGGCGGTCCAGGTCCGGACCCAGAAGCAGTCCCATACGGGCCTACACCATAGCCAAAAAAAAGAGAGGTTATGTATGATTCAAGACATACCGGGTGCTTCTATTTTAAGTGGTACAGCTTCACGGTAGTGACGAACCATACTGAGTTCAACCCCCCCCCGTTCAGCCAATCAAGTCAGATCTCAAGCGGTAATCACTGACTGCGCACAGCCCAGACAGAGATGAGGAGAAACAAAGCAGGGGAGAGAAAAAGCGACTCTGCGTGGAAGTGGAGTTAAAGAAGGAGAAACGCCATTATGAAAAAAGGTTTTGAACAAAGGACCTTTAAATCGGCTCGGTTGTTAAAATGTAAAATATTTAAAATTGTTTGAGACTTCACTGTTGTGTCGATTAAGATGGCAAACAGAAAAGGGGAAACTCAAATATATTTTTCTGACCTGAAGCACTTTATTTGAACATCTATAACCTATTTTTATGAACTTGCTTTTATTTTGAAATAGACTGCAATACTTTTATTTATTAAATGACAGAACACACAGTTGTGCTCATGTTTGATTACCGTGGCAGAATTTGTAAGATATGTACAATTTCTTGAACGAAAACATGAAGGACCAAGCAAAAGGCATAAATAAAAAATTTACAAATTTTGTCAGGGTATGTAAACAACTGTACATATAAGCAGTCATACATATTTGTTTATTTTTGTGTTACTTGACAATAATAAATGCCAAAAGGTTTTAGGATTTGACTGAGGTATTGAACTGAGGTATTGATTACAAGCAGATGTAGACAACAAGGCAGGCTGTTAACAAATCTATCACAATAAATAGAAACTAGATGATCTTATAGGACCTTTTGCTTCAAGAAATGTTCTTGATTTGGACCTTTTTTTAAAATTTTAGTTGAATACCCCTGGTATATAGCGTTAACAATGGGTACCAGACCAGTCTCGTTTATCTTAAATTGAAATTTCTACCACAGCAAGTTGAAGTAGCAAACCAGTTCAAAGCCTGGAATGATTGTAGCGTCCCAATAACTTAGCAGTACAGTGGAGCCTCGAGATATGAGCTGTTGATCCCAAAGTTGAGAAATGAGTGCTGTATGGCGGCAAGTGGCTGCACTTACTTGACAACAAGCAGCACTTAATAAATAAATAAAAAAATAAAAAAAAATTTAAAAAGTGGCTTCAAGCCATACATTGCTACTGCCGATTAATTGAATTCCCGTTCATTTCAATGGGAACACATGACCTCGGTTTAAGAGCGTTTCTGGTTACAAACAAGTTCATGGAACCAATTAAGTTCGTAACCCGAGGTTCCAACGTATAGGGAACTCTGCTTTGAAAATGACTGACAGTGAATGAGTAAATCATAATCATCTTCATTTGCAAAGTATGTTTAAAAAAAAAAAAAAAAAAAAACACAAGAAATTTGTCTTTCACTAATAGAGCAATAATCTGGTACAGCGACCAATGTGCAAATGGCGCAAAATGGCACAAAAATTAGGTCTCGTAACCTGACTCAACAATGACTGTTTTTTTGTTTTTTGTTTTTTTTCTTTCTTGCAGTTATTCCATGCAACAGATGTATGACGTGGTGGCCGGTGTGGAGGACTACCGCCTCTTTGTTCCTTGGTGCAAGAAGTCTGACGTCATCTTCAAGCGGACCGGATACTGCAAGGCCAAACTCACTGTGGGCTTCCCACCAGTGACTGAAAACTACACCTCGCTTGTCACCACAGTGCGTCCCCATCTGGTCAAGGTGCTCTACTTTTTTGACTTGATTGCGGTTCCTTCCCAGGACCCCCGTACATTGACTTACACAACACCTACACCAGTCAAAAGAACAGATTAATGACATTTCAATTCACTTCAATTGGGAACTTTTTTTTTGAAATACAATCTTAGAAGGCTGTGCAACATTTTCCCCCTCTTGTTTCCCATCAGGCATCCTGCTCGGACGGCAAACTGTTCAACCACCTGGAGACTATTTGGCGCTTCAGTCCCGGCCTGCCTGGCTACCCACGGACCTGCACTGTGGACTTTGATGCAAGTACATTTTGAAATGGATGTCATTTAGATACCCGATGTCTATACAATGCAGTTAAATATCTAATTTTTGTATGAAATGTGCGCATTGGCCTAGTGTGAGAGAGTGATAGAGGGGTGTCGAACGCAATTTGTTAGATGCATTTCTGCGCTGCCAATTGCAAGCAAGAAATACAGTGGCCCTTAAGAGAATAAAAGGGCCAATGGGGTCTTCAGGTTAAATGTGCAAGTACCAAAACCAAAAACGGCAGACCACTGCCTTGTTCAATTTATACAAAGTTATATCGCTGCCACCATGTTTGGTACATGTATTCCTCTAGCCCACGGGTGTCAAGCGAGTGGCCCGGCCAGATCCGGCTCGCCACATTCTATGTGGCCCGCGAAAGCAAATCAAAATTGCCCATTGTGTTCTGCATTTTTTTTTTGTTTGTTACCAATCCCCCTTTGAAAAGAAATGTAATAGTTGAAAGGCTTCTGATTTCAAAAGTGGCTGTATATAATTACAGTATAGGAGGTAATCTTTCATTTATATGGGTTCACAGTTGTAGCGGCCCTCCGAGGGAAGTCGTAACTACGATATGTGGCCTGTGACAAAAATGAGTTTGACACCCCTTCTCTAGCCCTTTTTACACTGCTCATCAAAACCAGCCAGTCAAGGCAGCGGCTGTCCAAAACAGAATACGCTAGCAGGCTCTTAAACAAAAACATGCGACGTGATTTTTTTTTTTTGTCCCCCATCCCCCTTTTTGTCAGTACAGGCACTGTCAGTTAATAAGAGAAACTATTTTCTGTGGAGAAGTTCCAAGTTATCAGAATGGGTATTTTATACAAGTTAGTTAAAAAATAAATAAATACTTTTCTACTTATGTAAATACATTTCAGAGACTTATTTTTTTTGTGTGTGGTATTTTTACCTTTCATGCTGTGAACATAGGCATTTATTACTGCATTTAATAAAAATAAAAAAATTCTCCAAAAAAATAGATTCAGTAGTAATTTTAGGCTTGTTTTCTGACGACATATTTGATTTTCAACCAGATTTTGGTCTTCCCACATTTAGGTTGAAAAACAGCCTGGTGACATCACCGACGGAAGAAAACCATGTTCCCATATACTAGTAAATGTTCTTGGTTGATTCACAAGCAAGCCTGCAGCATTATTGTCACCTATATTTAAAGTCTGGAAGTTTATTTTATTTTTTTTATTTATTTATTTATTTAAAAAAAAAAAAGTTTAGACAATAACAAATAAAAATAGTGAGGTTAGATACATTCGAGTAGGCTTGTTTCGATCGAAAATCGATCGTTGTAATGCTTTGTCATGCTTTGCCACCGCCTGGCTGGATAAAAAGGCACACATTCGGGTTAGACTCAAGACTGTAGTCGAAGCTAACGCTGCTAGCCTTTTGCTTTTTTATCCGCGCCAAAGCATGTGCTGTCAATACATGACAATGAGCCCGTCTCTGTGTGTTGGCATTTGAATGTACTCGCGCTCTGGTGCCATCGCCCACTAAAAGGCGTATTCGCCGTGTTCCTCAGATCTCCTTCGAGTTCCGCTCGCTCATCCACTCGCAGCTGGCGCACGTGTTCTTCGACGAGGTGGTGAAGCAGATGGTCTCTGCGTTCGAGCGCCGCGCCACCGCCGTCCACGGCCCCGAGACTCCGATCCCGCGCGAGCTCATGTTCCACGAGGTGCACCACACGTAGCGACGCTACGTCAGAGTGCAAACAAAAAGAAAAATGTTCAACCTGACAACGCCAGTGCCTTTCTCGCTCCATTCTTTTTTTTCTTCCTTTGTGTTAATGTTACCAATGAAGTTGCCATTAGATTTCAGTGCAGATTTATTACTGGAATAAGCAAGTTTAGCATTGTAACGTTGTGTGTCAGCTTGTCGATTCCGTTGTTTTGTTCCCTGTCTGACCTCCTTGCGTCACCAGCATCTCGTTACAAGTTTCTCCTACAGGAGGTCAAAGGTTAGTGTCGGGGCAACAAAGCTTTTGTTGGCAACAGAGGAGACCACCCAGTAATATGCCATCTCCCCCAGACCCCATGCTCTGATTAATTCAATGACTCTAACGGCAGCAACGTGCAACGGGTGGGCAACCTTTTTCCTTTCGCGGCCATTTCACTTGGTAGTCCCTCGGTGACAAATAAGGTGTTAATGATTATTTAGTGTTCTTTGGAGGCCTTTTGTAACTGTTCCTTTCTTTCGGGAGAAAGCACAATTTCAGTTGATTTTGTTTGCCGTTCTTGTTTTTCGGCCAAATGAATATATTTGAAGGCTTCACCATACTTTAAAAATAAAACCTCCTGCAGAAAATTCCCAAAATTTCAAAGTTTTTGAAAACTCCGCCCCCAAAACCATCTTCACTCACCAACGTGACATTTGGTAATCAGATCTATCATGTCGAAGGTGAATCCCATCATATTTGTGCTTCGCATTCGCTAAGTCATGGTATTTCTCCTCCCCCCCCCCCCTCATTCCTGTTATTTGCTGAGAAACCTTATTTGCTGTTTTTGCACTCTGGCCAAAGCAATAATAGTATGGCTTCGGTGCCATTTTGTGCCAAGGAACTAAGTTGAAGTGAGTTGAGGAGCTTTGTTTAGACAAAAGAAGTGCTTTGCTGCCGTGTGACAACTTAGTACCAAGGAAAATTGTTGGAGTTCAGGAGGTTGACTTAGAAGTAGTACTTTGTCATTGCAATGGTAACCATTTTAGGGGTGGTAGTGGGGGGTCAACTATGTGTGGATTTTCGTTATCAGGGGGAACATTGCAGAGGAGACCCCCAAAAAATGTCAGGAAGCCATGCCCCAAAAGATATAGGGGGGAGTCCTTTTTGGTTTGAAATGCCCATTTTATGATTATTTTGGCCATTTCCAGCCATCTGGGGGGGAAAAAAAATTGCTACCAGATTTGTGAAGCATTTTTTTTTCTTGTGTGTGGGTGCAGCACGGTGACAAAGTCTGATGACGTACCATGAGCTTGACCAAATGTCTTATGCCCCGCCCTGAAGAGTTGCATGTTAGCAGAAATGTAAACGTTCAGTGCCTCCTCTCCAGATGCTTTGTATACTTGTATTGAGTTCACCATGTGGCACACCAATTAACTTTCACACGCCCCCAGCAGGAGTCTGTCTAATGGGCCACATAAGGTCCGCAGGCTCCAGGTTGCTCACCCAGTGTGCTGCAAGTCATGTTTTAGTCAGACAGGAAATGTCAGAAGGGTGCTCAAGCTTTGTTATCCTCTCACTGTATTCATTTGTTCACACTGTTACCTAAATTGTGAGTAAAATTATAAAGCTAGCTCCATGCTGGACACGAGGTGCATCATTGTACAGCATACAGTATTATTTGTGCAATATCAGGAAGCCTTTATTTTATTGTATTTTTCTAAGTAACATAGCAAAGCAAGCCAGTACATTTGCCCGCTCGCATATTTATCTTTCTTGGTAAAACCTCATGTATTTATTGAAGTGTAAATAATATCACATTGGGGTTTTAAAGAGGAAAAGTGTATGTGTGTGTGTCTTTTTTTTTTGAATAAGGGACTGATTTGTTGTTTTAAAAGATAAAATGTATTGACTGCATGATGTATAAAGATTTGTTTCCTAAAAACATTTGTGCACTTTTTTTTTTTTTTTTTTAAATCGTTCGCTGGACCAAAATAGTCTCATCATGTGAGCAGTAAGAATAAACCTGTGGAATGAAGTCACGCTGGCTTCATGATGGTTGAAGTTGAAGCCTTGTGATGTCCTCGAAGGAGCTTCAAGCCTTTTTTCGCACGTCATTGCCACACATTCTAAACGTTCTACACGAACTATGTAGGCTGCACAAGCTTCTGGTCCAACATGTGTGATGGAGAGATAACCAAACAACAGTAAATTGCAACAGAAAAACATCAGGCTGCTCAGAACAATACAAGTAATTCCATTTAAATAAAACTTCACCCTATTTTGGCTGTACCCATAAAATGCAGAGAAACACATGCCAGGGGGAGTAGTTTTACTTTGTTTACTTGCACCCTAAAAGGAACAAAGACTGATATTGATGGGAACTAAAAGAACCTGAGGCAAACAATTTAGATTTATTGAATATGCACAGCGAAACAATCACTAATCAGTATACATTATAAAACGAACACTCAATACTTGTATGCTATTTTAAAAAAAATGCATAAACCTTTGCAACTATTAAAAGAACCAGAGGTCAACAGAAGAATTTGCATTTATTGAATATACACGGGGAAACAACACCAACAAAAAAATGAATCATCACTGCTAGTGTGCAATTTTTTTTTTTTTTTAAATGCGGTCTTAACAGGATGATGTCTTGTCCTGTTACTATTAGACTCAAAAATCAAGATATGAAATAATTTGATATTTCGTAAACAGACCTCATTTGGGTTATTACATTGTAGGCACTCTGTATATAATCACAAGCAAACAATGAAACCCAAATAATTTGAAAAATTGGTTTAATTAAATCAAAGCAACACCTGCTTCATCAGCAGGGCAAAACCATGACATATATATAAAAAAACAAAAATTAAGTCAAGACAAATACAAATGACAGCGACACATTCCTGGCGTCACTCCACACTCTGCTTGATTATTTTTTTCTAACAGGGTTACCTTTTTTTTTTTTTTTTTTTTTAAAACATGATCTTTACAGGAAGTTGAGACAGATTTCCACTACAGGAAATCCACGCAGATCCAAACAATGACCCTTGACTGATGGTTATCATCCTTACTAAATCCTCACATCTAACTCTTGGGAGTGAGCTTGACTTACTAGTGAAGTGGTCAACATAAGCCCGACCCATAGAGGGCACCGCTACTGTAAACTTGGTGGAGAGTTCCTGCAGGGGAAGAAAATGCCCCCCCCCCCCCCCCCCCCAACTACACAGTTGCACATATTTTACAGGGTGTTGTGGATTAACTGATGTGGAAAACAAGCGGATCTCCTCCCGGTAGGCAAATCGAGGGGTTAACCACTTGTAGTGCCAATTTCCTGTCGGTCGGGTACAGTGAGTTATGGCAGCAGAGTCTCAGAGGCGCCATTTTGTTTAGTCTATACAGTTGTGAAGGGGACGAGGGAGCGACAAGGTAAGCCGGGCGGTTCCCTTTTAGAAACCCATACCGCCCCCCATGCCGCCCATGCCGCCCATTCCGCCCATGCCGCCGGCCGGCATCTCCTTGTCCTCCTTGGGGATCTCCGTGACGACCGCCTCAGCAGTGGAAAGCAGCGAGGCCACGCCCGCCGCGTCCAGGAGGGCCGTCCGCACCACCTGCACAGAGAGAAAAACGTGTCAGCGTATCTGTGAAACACACACATGCAACAAACTGTTGTACCTTGACTTAGGCCGGGTACATACAAATCTTAAATATCTTCAAATATATATATATTTTTTTTAAATCTGTGACAGACCCCACACACAAAGATGAAAAAAAGTCTCTATTGTTCATGTGTGCAATAGTCACAATGCAGGGTCTGCTACAATGTTGGGTTACTGGAATATACAGTGAATCAACTGTAATACTAAAAGTGACCAGCAGAGGGACCTGTTTATTACAACGCTTCAAAGAACAAACGGAGCGGTGTATACTCATCTCCTTGTATGATAAGTATGAGAGAGGACGCGGGAAACTGTTTCCTGCTGCATTTTCTATTCCACTCTTTTTTTTATATATATATATATATATATATCTCTCTCTCTCTCTCTCTCTCTCTCTCTCTCAGAATCATCTTTATTTGCCAAGTATGTCCAAAACACACAAGGAATTTGTCTCCGGTAGTTGGAGCCGTTCTAGTACAACAGACAGTCAATTTACAGAACACTTTGGAGACATAAAGACATTGACAAAAAACAATTGTGCAAGAGTCCTCTAGCACTAATATATATATATATATATATATATATATATATATATATAAATCTCTCTCTCACAGGATTAAAAAAAAAAAACCTTTACAATATTGTGGAGCCCTTCTGTATTACATAACATAAAACAATGTAAAGACAAACTGGTCTTATAACGTGTTATTACTGTACATACTGTAGTATTTGTGCTAGACGTCTGCCTTTAAGGGGTGTGGCCTAGTGATTAATGTCAGAAACTGAAGTGGGGTTGGCCCAACTTGGTCGCGTTAGTCTGTGTGTGAGCGTTTTGGCTTAGTCTGCGTTTTGGTGTGAGTCTGTGTGTGAGCGTTTTGGCTTTATTTCTAGAATTATAGCAGTACGAGTACTCACCGATAACGACCGGTCAATACTAGTATGTTTGATACATAAAACTTTAATTAACACAATGACAGAAAATTGTGAACAAATACTTTTTTTCCTGACGCACATGAGTCGCAGATGTGCCAAACGGCCGCAAGATAGTGTCAAGTACTGGTGACGAGGACTAACTTGATGTCAAAGATTTTTGCCTTAAGTATCGGTGGCTAGTATCGGCAGCCTTCACGAGTACCCGATACCTTGAAATAAGGCCAGTATCGGTCAATACCTAATCGCCAAACCCTAGTTTTAGCCTACTGCAGCTCCTTGCTTGTGTTCTCATTTAATATTTGTGTGGTTGACTGTTAGTCCAGCTCACAAAACTGCTGAAAATGTATTGGTGACTGTGGCTCACCTTGCCCACATGAGCGGGCATTACAGTAACATAATTGTCCCATTTCCCCCCCAATTTTTTCCCCCTTTTTCTATCTTGGGGAGAAGCTACAATGTACAAAGAAGACCTTACCTTGGTGGGGTCGATGATGCCCTTCTCCACCATGTTGACGTACTCTCCCAGCATGGCGTCGTAGCCCACCTCGGCAGGCCCCTGCAGGATCTTCTCCACCACCAGCGAGCCCTCCACGCCGGCGTTCTTGGCAATGGTCATGGCGGGGATGCGCAGCGCCCGCCTGATGATGTCCACACCTGAGAGGAAAGATAAAAAGATGCTTAGAGCAGAGCAGTCTAAATTTATTGAGATTTAATGGATTCACATCTATATATATATATATATTTAAAAAAATGCACTGCAATAAACCTCTGTTTTTATTATTGTATTCCGTATACTCCATGCCTGTTGTAATAGAAAATACTGTAAATGGTTCCACACTAAATGGTTGGTTCCCACTTCGTTTTCCTCAGCTGCCTGTTTAGGCAGCAAATGAGTTTGTCCTAAACTAATTGCTGGGTAGTGAAATCGTTTATGTAGAACAAAGGATTTGACATCACTACGTGGTAACAACCAGCAGATGACTCATTTCATTCAGCTCAAACAATTTTGCTGCCTAAACCAGCCACAGAAGAAATCAAAACAGGAAGTAAGGTATCTCAAAATGGTTTGCTTTGGTCATAAGCCATGTTTATAACCAATATGAATGCTTCACGATTCTAAATGGTTGAACATGCAAACTCCACACAGGTGAGGCTGGATTTGAACCCGTGTCCTCAGAACTGTGAGGCAGCTGTGCTAACCAGTCGTCCACTGTTCATTCCAGATAACTTTTATATAAATAAATCAAAACCTTGTTGACACAGACATTATATCGCTTATATATGATTAGACTTTACACCGATTTTATCGGGCTGATCGGTATCAGCCGATATTTAGCATTTTATGCTGATCGGCTTTAATGTCATCATTTGCCGATCCGATCAATGACGACATTGATTGATTCACGTACTTTTAATACGATACGGCTCACAAGCAGGCAATAAAATTTCATGTAGCCTAACAAGTTAGTGGTACCACGAACGGTTGGACGTAAACATGCCGCCGTTCTGTCGAATCATGCCCGAAAGTTTCAATGTGGGCGAGGTAATTTAATTAAAAATAAAGTAATTTAATTTCAGTAAGTTAGCACCCTTTATTTCTGTCATGTAATGTTGGTTTGACCTCACTGATGAGAAAATATGATCTGACTATAGCAGTGATTTCCAACCTTTATGGAGCCAAGGAACATATTTTACAATTGAAAAAAATCTGACGGCACACCAACAAACAAAAATGTCACAAAAAGTGGATACATTAATTACTGCATTTACTTCCTGCCATCTAATAGAAGACCATTCATTTGTTCTGTCTGTCACTATGCCTCACTGGCATAAATAGAGGAACAAAGATACATTTATTGGAAATATATTTGTTTGAGCAATTAAGTACACAAGTATATACAGAAAATGAACAGGTGATTTAAATAGACACGTTCCTCCATCTTGTGATCGGATCGGTGAGCGTTTTTTTTTTTTTTTTTTTTTTTTCTCAACTCGCTGATCGGCCCTAAAAATCCTGATTGTGTAAAGCCTATATATTATATGTAATGGCTTCTTGGCAACAACGACCAGAGGCTGGATAAAGGTTTGGACAAAAGTAGTTTTCAGCCTAAATGGGTGCAAAGAACAGGAAATAACTGCATAAAACTAGTTTAATTCAGCAATGGGCAATATTTATGACCTATTTCTATGGTCTGTAATTGTCAACGTGTCCTCAAACAGCTTTCCATTTACTTTGTTTTATCTCTCTACTAAACCCTATTTAGCAAGCAAACTAGCATTAACTTATCCACATTTACAGATAACTATTAAAAAAAACCTTGTTGATTCTAACATTTTATCATTATTTGCATATTTAATGCATGTACGTTATTGGATTCGTGGCAACATCACTCAAAGGCTGCATTTACGTTTGCAAGAAATACTGAACGGAAAAATGAAGTTGCATATTGCTTGAACCTATTGATGAACAATAGAACGAAAATTAAAGGAGAGGTCCTGCAGGCTGATAAAAATGTGTTTTCCCCTCCCATTTGCCACCAAATAGTTCAAACTGGGTTGACTGGTTTGTCTGCAAATGACCAAAGACATTTTCTCTTAGTCTCACATTCCATTGCCTTTATGTTACTTTAGAAGACACATTTTGAATTAATTACTGGAATATAATCTTGTAATTTCATAGTGGAAATTGGGCTCTGAAGTAGAGCGTTCCGCCACGTTTACCCAGCCCTGCCGTGAATAGCGAAATTCTATGAGTCATTGATGCCACACCGCCAAAAGGTTTATATTTGTCGAGATAGCCACAAGGCGCCAAAGCACTACTGTAGTCTTAAATAAGTTCCTCAATGCACGTCAACATAATGTAATTTCTTGGCACCAAAATGCCACAACAGCCCCAAAGTAATACTTTTATTTGCTTAATAGGTGAATTTGAGAATGCCAAAGCACGAGTATGCAGGGGTTAACTGCCTTCTAAAATTAATACTATTTAAAAAAATAATTGACTGATTATTTATTCCTAAAATCCTTCATTTTAAGGCCTGCTGCACACTGTGATGTGGCCGTACCAGACTTCGACTGCAGCATCGCAAAGAAATTACCCCACACTGAGGGATATGATCTATAGATGTCCTGCAACGTTAAATGGCGAGCCTGTATTGGGTTTTGAGGATGGACATACAGTACATTGTACTTTATCACTTTTACTAACTCATAAAAAATAGTAACAGCCGAGGAAGAAGCGGATTTGCAACAGAGAAAGGACGTGGCCGTGAATAAATGTGTGGGCACATAAGAGGCTCAGCTCACCCCCATTCACTTGAATGCACCCGGAGCAGGACGTAAATCACTCGCGTACATTTTGGTGGCAAATAGCTTTGCCATTTCCTCCACAGGTGCATATAAAATTATAAATATAGTTAAGTACTATATTAAAACAATATATGAATATTTTATATGTTGTTATATGCTGTATAGGCTGCTTGTATGGCCTGGCGGCGACGCAGCGGTCGGTAGGGTCTCACTAGCTTAAAATCGGGAAATGTAACTTTATTTTTCTGTGAACGCTTATGGGCATTTTGATAGGCTGCAATTTGTGATGTCGCCACAACGTACACAAAACCAGTGCCCAAGTGATCGGCCACTCTTGAAAACTAGTTGCCGAACCCTGCACACAGTGCGTGTGTTCAATCGGGTACGGCTGCATCGCTTTGCTGGGTGGCAGGTTTAAGTCAGTGATTCAAAGATGGCATCCACGTGCCAGCACTTTACTAACCAATCTTCTGGTCGGCATTTACAGGTTTGATGGTGTCCAGTGAGGGAATACAGCGCAGCAGAGCACAACCGCCGCCGGGCACGATGCCTTCCTCCACGGCTGCCCGTGTGGCGTTCAAGGCGTCAGTCACGCGGTCTTTCTTCTCGTTCACCTCTACATCGCTCGTCCCTCCGATCTGCACGACAAACGCTTATGTTAGCACCGCGTTTGTGACAATTATGACATCTTTCTCCGCATGCGCACCTTGAGCACAGCCACGCCGTCCGAAAGCTTGGCCAGACGCTCGTTGAGCTTCTCCTTCTCGTAGTCGCTGGTGGTGTTCTCCAGCTGCTCCACGATCTCGGCCGCCCGCCTCTCCACGTCAGCAGGTGCACCGGCGCCCTTCAGGAGCAGCGTGTCGTCTTTGGTGATCTGCACCTCGCCCACCTTGCCGAAGTCGTGCGCCTGGATGTCCTCCAGAGCCACGCCCACGGCATCGTCACCGAACACCTGAGGAACAGACCCATAAGATGTCAAACAAATGGGAGGATGTGGTTCAAAACTCAAAGCTAATACTAACTTGAAAGATGCAGTGTTTAGTAACGTTAAGGAAGATGGTGTGTCCCCAAATTTCTAATAAAAGTAGTGATTTTAGAGGTGGAAGGATTCAGCCCGACAGCGATAATATATATGTTGCTTGCTGAATATTTATTAACGTCGGATGGTTTTCTTCGTAACTAAAGCTCCATAACAACACGTAAATGGTAAATACACATCACATTCTGGTGAGCGTAAAAAGTCCTAAAAATGGCAGCCTCCCATAAGAGAGTTCATTCAATTTTTGAAACTTTACAAATAAATAATTACATTACTTTTGGGGAGGGGGAAATACTTCGTAGCTAATAAATCCACATTTAAAATATAAAGTTTTGACAGCTTGGGTTTAGCTCTCCTTTTCACAAGTACATTTAACATTTATGGGCATTCAACTAAATTTCCTTTATGAACTCAGAAAATTGATCACTTACCAATAATTATTTATATCAATTTAAATAAGACATTTTCGAAAGAAAATTAGCTGAGACAGATCAAGCTCCGCTGGTTACTGACAAGCAGGTCAATCCATTTGGAACTTTACATGATTAGTTGATGATTAAATCAATAATTTCAAATCAATTGTGTGAAATTAATGTTTTTAGGCCCATCTGTAGTAATTAAATTTAGCAGTTAAGCATCAGTCAAATGTCTTCAAAGATGAGTAGTTTCACTTTATTTTAATATTATTTAATTCTTATATTATTGTTTACAGGAAACTATTTTTAGTTTAGGTTTTTTATTGCAAACTTAAGTAATGTCATCTTGCGTTTGTATTAAAGTTAAGATGTTCGATAAAATGTACAAATGTATATTTTCCGAAAGGTGAGTAGTTGTACTTCATTTTACAATGATTCATTTTTCTCTTCAGACTTTGTTGTACAAGGTAGAAAACTGGACCTACAGTGCCCCCGGTGGCGATGGCCATATCCTTCAGCTGGTTCTTCCTGTTGTCCCCGAATCCTGGCGCTTTGACTGCAACCACCTGCAGACCAACCTTCAGCCTAGACAGTGACAAACACACCAATGTAATTTTTTCTTCTTTTCTTTTTATATGAGTGTCTAATGTATTTTGTTTTTCCAAAGCTGACCTATTAAGAACCAGAGTGCTGAGGGCCTCTCCATCCACATCCTCGGCCACGATGACCAGAGGCTTGCGGTGCTGGTTGGCAATCTCCAGGGCGGGAACGATGCTCTGGACACTGGAGATTTTCTTCTCACTGAGCAGCAGGTAAGCATCCTGGAACTCACATTTCTGACCTGCACAATAGGAATATACAGTCAATAATACCATGTCATTCGAAGCAACTATACAGTAGGTTGTTTTGCAGTTCGGATGGTAAAAAAAAAGGAGGCTTCTTACCTTTGGCGGTGTTGATGAAGTATGGGGAGATGTAACCACGGTCAAACTTCATACCCTCAATGACCTCCAGCTCATCATGAAGAGTTTTTCCATCCTAGAAGAGTACAATAGAGACCATTTTTATGAACACCTTTACTGTCATTAAAACACATGGTACGGTGAGACAAAATGACAATGGCTCAGTTAGATGCGTATACAGCAAAAGTAAAAAAGGAAGAAATTCCGGTAGCAATGAACGGTTGACAGGAAGCAATCCCTTTTTCCCCCATGGCAAGGTGACTGTGAGTTCCCATGGAAAAGATTAACGCTAATTTTCACACCTTTTGACAATTTAGAGTCTTAAAATGAACCCAGAATGGAACTAGAATTGAAATGTTGGCAGTACCAGAAGAAAATCTGGGGAGAAAATCTAAATGCCAGACCAGAAGGCCAAACCTACATTTGAACCTGAAACCTTAGTACTGTGATACCACTACTGTAAAACCAAACAATTGCGTAGGTTAAATTACAATGGAATGTCAAAATACTGTCAGAGAAAAGGTGCCTGGGTCCAGATATGGACCACAGTCCACATAATAAGTACCTCTGCTTTATATATTAGTGAAACCTACTATTTAAATGTCTCAAAGTGACATGAAATGCTGCTCACCTTCACAGTGATGACTCCTTTGCGACCAACTTTCTTCATGGCGTTGGAGATGACGCTCCCAATCTCTGTGTCGCCATTGGCTGAGATGGTGGCAACCTAAAAAAAAAAAAAAAAACACCAAAAATGCATTGATCTATATTCAAGATATTTTGACATTCTTCTCATCATGAACGCTCACCTGTGCAATTTCCTCAGGCGTGGTGACGGGTTTGGAGAGGCACTTGAGCTCGCTGATGACTGTCTCGACGGCCAGCATGACACCGCGACGGATCTCTACGGGGTTGGCGCCTTTGCTGATGGTGTCGAAGCCCTCCTTGGCGATGGCGCGTGCCAGCACAGTGGCGGTGGTGGTCCCGTCGCCCGCCTCCTCATTGGTGTTGTTGGCCACGTCCTGCACCAACTTGGCGCCGATGTTCTTGTACTTGTCCTTCAGGTCGATGCTCTTGGCCACCGTTACGCCGTCCTTGGTCACCTTCGGGCTACCCCAGCTCTGCTCGATGATGACTGTGCGGCCCTGAAACAGACGTTGCAGAGTTGATTTCTATATCAAAAAAAGCAATACATTAATTTGTTCAGTGAATGCCCAACATCATATAATTGCTACCTTTCAATTATAGAATTGGAGGCTTTTTTTCATTGGGGATACAGTGTTGCTGGTCTGATGATTGACATGTACAACCATCAACGATCGCATGAGCAGTCAATAAAAATATGCAGCTAGTACTCATGAAATCCCAGTTGACTTTTAAACGATAATTTTAGTGCTCAAAAAAGGTCATCACTTGTCATCAACGTTAAGGTACACCGTTTCATTGTTTTGACAGAAGTTACCTTTATTTTATAATGTGCTTATAATTTTTAGCTTTTATAATGTTATACTAATAATTCGATGTTTGAGGCTCATCTTGGACACTCAGTTTCACATTATACTTAAGGTAGTTTTTTTTGTTTTGATGTTTGGACAGCATGGGCAACATAGCCTATGGGGGAGCAAGCCAGCCCAACTCAGTGCCCCTCCTCAAATCGGGGAAAAAAGCTGGGAGAATAAAATGTTTGGTCAGCAAAGCGGACTAGTGGTTAGCATGTGTGCCTCACAGTTATGAGGTTCAAATATCAGCCATGACCTTTCTGTGTGACATTTTGATGGTCTCCCTGTGCTTGCTTGGGTTTCTTCGGGAACTCCAGCTTCCTCTCACATTCCAAAAACATGCATGCTAGGTTCTTTAGAGACCAAGTTGTCCATGGGTGGGAATGTGCATATGAATGATTGTCTATCTGAGCTACTCGATTGACTGGTGACCAGTCCAGGGTGTGCCCCATCTCTCGCCCGACGTCAGCTGGGAGAGGCTCCCAGTGAACCTAATGAGGCTAGCACTATAAAAAAAATTATAATAATAATGGTTTTAAAGTGATCTTGAGTTTGACACATGATTTAAACATGAATAATGCAGCTAATTATACTACAACCTTGAATACCAATTGGTTTAACAAATTGTGTGCAAATTGTGTGTTCTCGTTGTACCTTCGGGCCCATGGTGACAGCGACTGTATCAGCCAACAGGTCAACACCTTGCAGCATTAGGGCGCGAGCGTCTGCACCGAACTTGACGTCTTTGGCGTAGGCACGCGTGAGGTGAGGCGCTAGAGTCCTGCACACGGGCCTCACCTGCTTCATGATTGCGTGGAGACGATACATGTCTGCGGAAACAAAGAAGAAGAAAATTTGTGTATTAACAACTGCCGTGATGTGGGTTGGTTAAATTAAAATAAAAAATGGATGTCGCTGCCAAGTCATGAATGGAAGCAAAGTACGAGTAAACAATTATTCTCTAAGTCCATTTGTCCATTTCACACCACCACACAGGGGTGATCCTTGTGGCCATAGGCAGTACAGGAATCGAATGAATGAATGAACTTACACTCAACTATCGCCAATTCAGTAAAAACACAACTGATGGGGTTGTTAGTATTTTGTATGCAATTGCTAAGTTGGAAGCATATCTTTTAATTATTTTACTAATAAAAGAAAACTCTCTCCAAGACTTGTACTTTTGAATCTTATTTATGGGTACAATTAATACCCTCAACATTGCCCTAAAGCTGCTGCCTTTTGTATAAATGCTTAAAAAGATAGTGGATGAACCGGTCGATGAAATGGGGAGGCTAAACGTGACATTGCTAACTACCTAACCCACGTGTCCTCCAGCAGGGTCGTGCGTCACAAGGTCAAATATGAAGTACGCATGCGCAAGAAGTGGCTCTCCATCTCTCCACGGCTGACGGACAAGCACTACTACGGTACAATTATCATTTCCTCGAGGAAATCAATAATCAAGCACCAAATTAAAGTCACGCTTCCTGCACATAATACCCACAACGTTTGGGACAAGTACATCATTTTCATTCAAAAACTCTCTGGTGTGACATTATCTACGTTAAGGATGTTTACTTAAGCCTAAAACACACTTAAGTAACTGTGCCCTTGCAGATAAGTGGTCAAATATGGTAGCAAGTGAAGCTAGCTAGCTAGTCCCAGTTTTACCTTCTCGTCTCGGCACATAGTTTCGTTATGAGGCAGCGCAGCTTTTATAACTATTAGCCGGAGCTGCTGGCATAAGATAATTGAAAGAATGTGAACACTTACTTGCGTGGTTTGGGTTGTTGTCGCTGCTACGGAGGAGGTACGTCTGGCAGACGAGGTGATATAACGACTGGATGAGGTGAGGAGAGCCGACTGGATGGAAGTGCACATGGCCTATCACACATCCGGGTATTTCACCGGCGCACCCCAAACTCTGAATAATGTCATACCTGACATGACAAGCACTGTTTTTTTTAACAATGTTCTTTAGGGAAGTTAAGGCGGCTTTCTCTCGGAATCATTATTTCATCATAAAAAAGACAACCATGATGCTATATTGTCCCATTACTTTAGGAATGTTGAGTTTAGATAAATGAATGCTCGTTCCGGGGCTGACTTTTCCAGAAATTTCTCCTCGCTATTGGAGGAAAAAAACAGAGGTCAAAGTTGACATTGCGCAATGTTGCTCAACGCGGAACTTGACTAAAACCCCCCCCCCAAAATGACGTATCAAGTTATTTCTCATCAAAATTATCGTAATTATAGTCGACATTCGTTTGGGAAATATGAAATTGTTTGTATTTAGCTGAAACGTCATGGAATTTCCTCACTCTTTGCAGAGCAAATGAAGGTCGCACGCCGGGCGCATGCGCACAAGCCTTCTGGACGTTTCCTTTCCTCACGTGGAGCGATTCCCCTTGATCAGGTTGGCATATCCACGCTCTCCGAGAACAACCCCGAGTGGCAGCCACACGTCGTCGATCTTCAGACGTCATAGATTAAGTTATGGTAAGACGGCACACAACTATGTATATATATTTGTGATTACATAAAAAAAACGTAATTGTCATAGTTCGTAACCCTCCCAGTTATCATGCTAACATTTTGCCGGCTAGCATCTAGCAGCGCGCAATGTTAGCCTTCCTTAACAAGGTCATGCGACAGAGGAAACAATTGACTTATATTTGTTAAACGTTGTAACAAAAATGAGAATTTAACAAGGGTGAGGCATAATGTATAGGTACGTTCGCCTGCTTCCTAATGAATGAACACAATGTTATCAATGGGGTGCATTTTACTTTCATAAATAAGCTGCAACCACTTGTTAAAACAGTTATTCATCTCCATAGTAATGTATGGATATGAATTACAGATGACGTTATAGTCTGAGAAAGTTTGGTTTTCGTGTGTGATGCCACCTCAGAAGGCAACCATTAATTGTAAAGATGGGGAAAAACGTGGTGATAAACATGGACAAAAAATAGTACATAAAGATCTGTCTGGCTGCTCAGTATAATATGAGCAGTAGCTTAAATCAAATATAATGAGGGTTTACAAAAAATTCCAGTGATGAAATCATGACAGTGACAGGAAACAGTTCCCTCTCCATTATGTGTCAGTGAGGTGTTTTTTTTTTTTATTTAAATTTTTTTTTTGGGAAGAGTGAGCTGTTTTGCTTTATTTTAGTTTTATTATTGAGGTTGACTTTTTGTTTTTAACTCTTGTGTAAGTTTGCACTGTTCGATTTGAATTGGAGAGAGACATGGGGTGATATACCCATTATGCAACTTGTGCATCCATTTGAACCATTGTGTATTAAACTGTGAGGCAATGTTCTCATAAATGCAACAGATCCATAGATACTGTATATGTTCACAGTTAGAAATGTCCATGAACTATAAAACAAATTTTAAAAGTCCTTGGTTTTTGTTTGCAGTTCAAATGAAGTGTAACCCCCCATAGCCTTCAACCAACTTCCTCCGCCCCCCCCCCCCAAACGACCTTAAGTCAAGGTCACGTGAACATCTGCTGCTCCTAGCTGAGCACTTTTACAACTACCGATTAGCTGATGTCTCTCCAGTCAAATTCCAAGCTAAATTCAAAGAGAACATGTCTTTCATTCCACACATTTGACTCCATAAAATTGTGAACTAACTTTTGTCATGTGCTTCCGCCTCCATCCACTTCCACCCAAACATCCCATTATGTTAATCATTCCTCGTGGCAGACATTAGTGAAATTTTAACTAAAACCGAGCTTGTGCAACTATGACTACACCCTAAAATAATTACAATGTCATTCATTCAGCTCTAAGTTCACATTGCAGGTTTACAGTAGAAGCCCACAGTTGCGTGGGGAAATTTATAAACAGCATTCTGGTGGGTTTATGAAGTTACTGCAGTTTTTTTCTTAAATAGCCAACTGACTCGATCTTTTGCATGCCTCTCATTTTGTACAAAGCTCTTCTGGGCCAGAAACTAATAATTACTAATATACTAATAAACAAGAGTAAAGTGATATAATATAATTAAAAAAAAAACAAATCAGTTGTGGGAGAGAGGAAAAAGGTTCTAATTTAAAGACAGTTGTCTTCATGAGAATAAAATGGCAGTTTTATTAATGGGGAAAAAATTTGTTGCTGTATACAAATGAGGTGTAATTTTACAAGACAAAAAATAATTTTACAGGACAAAAAAGAATTTTGGGTGCGGGGGATAACGCAGTAGTATACCACAAAGAACAATGTTAGTTTTATGTTATAAGAAAACAGTTGTACTTTTACAATATTAGGATTATAGTCACAATAGGACCTGGGAAAAAAGTCATACACTAATAAAGTTGCAGTTTTACATGAAAGTTGTTTAAAAAATAATATAATAGGAAGGTAAGGATCTTGAAGGTTAAACTTTTTCACATTCAATGATAGATTCAATATTTTGGTGCATGATTCTTTAAAATTTAAAAATATTGACATTACACATTTTTCTGGTAATAATAAAATGTTATTATTGAAACAGTAAGAATTTTTTGTAACCATTAAAAACATTGCAATGTATTATTCTACAAACATTAAAAGTACATGTATGTTGCCTTTGTATTTTTCTCCACATCATTTTACTATTGTTTTGTAAAATGTTTCACAAGCCTCACAAATTTGAATGAAATGCAAGCTCAACGCAGCCCGAGTCGCCTGACTTGGTTATTGGAGTGGTTTGCATTGGGGGTTTTTCCTCATCCAGTCACAGCAAAATGACACAATTTTCTGTTTTTTCTGTCATTCCACAGGCCTTCAGAAAATTCCTGCCGCTGTTCGACCGCGTGCTAGTGGAGCGTTTCACGGCGGAGACAGTGACCAAGGGGGGCATCATGCTGCCTGAGAAGTCTCAAGGCAAAGTGCTGCAGGCCGCAGTGTTGGCAGTCGGGCCTGGATCTGTCAACCAGGTTAGAAAGTGACAGAGTTTTAGGGTCTGTTTTAGGGATCTGTAGCATGGTTTTTGCTTTCATGTGTAATATAAGCAACTCAACTGTTGATGTTTTTCTTGGCAGAAAGGAAATTTACAGCCCGTCAGTGTGAAGGTTGGGGAGAAGGTCCTCCTACCAGAGTACGGCGGAACTAAAGTCACTTTGGATGATAAGGTGTAGTGCCTTTTTTGTCTTTATTTAATCGTCTTTATTTGTGTTGCTTTTAATACTTGATCATCTTATTTTGTCATGCAGGAGTACTTCCTGTTCCGCGATGGTGACATCCTGGGCAAATATGTGGATTAAGGCAAGATGTGGAAGAAGCATCCCTCCAAGAGAAGAAATCATGTTTGTTTGTTTTTTTCTATGTTATGGCATCTGTAAATAATTCTAATCACATTTTGTTACAGTAATAAAAATGGGCCATTGGCTTTTGTCTCCATTTACACCATGTTTCATAATCACTTTTTGGTGTTAATTAAAAAAAACCCCAAAAAAAACACTAAAATGGTAAAGCTTGTAACTATTAGAGCTCGGACTCTCCCTTTAAACCTGATTTGTTATTCGCATTGAGAGTAATGAACGACTTCTGAATCAGAATTTAATTGTGACTATTCTGAAATAAAGATTTCATGGTCCAACAAATGAAAAATCCAATTTGATTATTTGAAAACTATCTATTGAACCAGAAATTGAGTACGCTGGCACATGTTGGCTGATGCTTCTCCCTCTGGTTAAGTATTTTGTTTTAATTTGAAATGGCTTACCAATGCCAATTCCACTCACCCCTAAGTCGTGAAAAAGCCCACGTAACTATGTTGCGCAATATTGTTTGCCACATTGTAGTTATGGTTTCCCTCAGAGGGCTGCAATGATTGAAACCATATAAAGGTTCAATCACCACAGCATTCATACACATATATATATTATATTATACACAAGTAATTGCTAGATTATGAGTTTTTACCTCGTAAGTCAAGGAAACTAGTTTGTTCAGCTATTCAATTCAAGTTCCTGTAAAAGGGGTTTGGTAACAACAAAATTCTTCTGATATGTCCGTTTTGTAACATTTAGAAATTTTGGTACAGATTTTAGCAAGAATTATGGAGGTTGACACGTGATTTGCTTTAAGCCACTTAACATAGTGTGCCGGGGCACAACAGAACTCTGTGGTAAATCGAGCACCCCACAATAGTTTGCGCAAAGGAAGCGGATGTAACACACAATTAGAAGTATGTCAATAAAATAATTGCCATAAATAAGCGTAGTACATGAATACAATATTTATTTTGACTATTTCGACGTTGGTGTACAGTTGCGCTTGTGTCCGCCACTACAAGCCAGCGGCTGGCCCACATCCGGGTATTCTGTCGAGATGGTCATGGCGGAGGGTGCTGCAGTTCTCAGGAGGAATCGGCCTGGAACCAAGGCAAAGGTGCGTTATCGGCCGCCGGGAAGGAGCGAGTAGCGCTTAAAACGAAACATCGACACGACGTGACTCGGCTCTGCCCGAATAGTGTGGCTTTGTCGCCGGACTTGAGTCGAAATTGTCGTTCGCTCACTTCCAGTCGGAAGGGCTCGCGCTGGTGCTAGCCAGCTAGCTGACGTTAGCATTTCCTACATCTAGTTTATTGAGTGCGTCAACATCAGTGGCTCCTGTCTAACGCCATATCTTTGCCTTTATAAACACTCTCGTGAGCATAGTCGACGTGAACAAACAAACAACAGTCGATGTCTTGCCAACATGAACCCTCTCTTGGATGTGTGAGCTTTGCACGAAGTAGTCATAGCCCGGTTGACTTTATTAGCTCCCCCTCAAGCTAACGTTGTAGTCAGGGAACACAAACTGGACGTTAACAAATTTCTCAGTGGACGTGTTGTATTTTTGCCTTTGTAGCAAATTTGTCTCGTGTACGTATCGGTATTGTTTTTGTTGCATTTGTTTTCTCATCTAAACACGTCGTTCCCCCTTGTTTAGGATTTCTACAACTGGCCGGATGAGTCATTTGAGGAGATGGACAGCACCCTGGCTGTTCAACAGGTGTGCCTGCATATTTACACATATGTAGCGATACGTGTGTGAATGTTATTCAATAATCATTAAATTTCCCTAAACATTTACAAATGCCATGAGTGTGGTTTGGAATGGAACAAAAATGGTGGGGTACCAGCCACTGAAGTAGGAAACCTACCAGGGAAATCACATCTGTTTGCGCAACTACTGGTTGCTGGGCAGAATTTGTGTGTGTCATCATAGTTCATGTCTTAAATTCCAATTTATATATTTAAAAAAAAAAATAAAATCACTGTCGTGGTCGTCTTGGCTTCCTATGCTGGTAACATGGAGGAGGTATGTGTGTAAAATGTCTTTATGGCGGAGGTATTTGTGTAAAATGTGATTGATCGACAACGACTTGCTGCTCAAGGAGCTGAAAGGCACAATCCATGTTTCATCCATGAATGGATCAATACCTTTTCTGGTTTAACTAGAATTGGTGTTGAAACAGTCCTCTTCATCATCCAGTTCACATTTAGACTTAGCCCCAAAATGACACCAAGCAATTGATCAACAATACCTCGCCATTGCAAGGCTTCAAACAGGATGTTCTCAGAGGGAAGTGGCCACTGAGCTTAAGAGTGTCACATATTGCCATCAGCAGGTTGCAACACAGAGATTGGAAGAGTCACAGAAATGTATACAAGTGGTTGTCCTTGGAAATGTATTGGTCAATTTTGGGCTGGGCAATAAATAGGGTTGGGCATCGAGAACCGGTTGGAACCAGGAATAAGATTATATTGTGCTAAGGAGGCTTGCACGATGTGTAGAAGTCTGACGCTCTCCGTCCCGGTCCGAGCCTCAGCCTATACCGCACGGAACTTCTGATAAGTCAAACAGGGTGAGGGAAACAATAAAATACGTCTATGCCAAAATTGAGGCACCTAACAAGGCAAACGGTTTTTAGTGTTTATTTTAGTCTTCAAGCCAACGTAAGACCCGATGACAGAAAAAAAAAGCTTAACTGAAACTTCACCGTAGCAGTTTTAGATCACAATGAATTGGGACAAAATTCACATAAACCTTGTCTCACAGTATCACAAACACTAACCTTGTGACTCATCGGTGGGTAGGTAAAGGAATCAACGTTTTATAGCATTCGGTTGTATTACTTTCGTTTCAAAATTCACCGGTGTCGTGTGAAGTTACTTTCCGTGCCAAAATGCCGATTTCCGGTGCTTACCATTTAAAATAACAGGCTATAAGCTTAAAACAGGAAGTCAAGTTCAAACTTGCACATATAAACCATTTGTTGTGCTAAAACAGTCCCAAATGACTATTTTAACAATGCTAAATTTAACTTTTAGCTGAAACATTAATTAATGAATATTAAGTCAATTGGGTTAGTTCCCACACACATTGCCTTTTAGTTCATAGGTTTGGTATTGATACTGGTTATAAAGAACTCAGACTCAAATGTTCATTTTAGTCTATGCTGCGGGCTGCTAAGAAAATGTATGTTCATAATTTGGACACCCTTTATTTAAACCATGCAAACTTTTTTTGACCAAGCCCCCTAAAAGAATCGGAATCGTGAATCGTTTGGAACCGGAATCGAAATGAGAAATCGGAATCAGGACCAGAATCGCTCAAATTCAAACCATGCCCAACCTTAGCGATAAATCAATATACAGTGGAGGACATAATTATTATAACCCTCACTGATTTTGTAAGTTCAACCACTGACAAAAGACATGAGCGGTCTTTAATTTTAATGGCTGGTTTATGTTAACAGAGACAGAATATCTAAAAAAAAATCCAGAAAAATCTCATTAAAAAAATAAATAAAATGTATTTGGATTTCACAGAGTGAAATAAGTATTTGATCCCCTACCAACAATAAAGAATTGTGGCTACCACAGACTAGTCCTGACCCTTTTTTAAGAAAGTTTACTAATATAAACTTGTTCGCTGTATGAAAGACATCTCTACTTGTTACCGGTATGAAGACACCTGTCCACAGAATCAGTCAATCAGACACCAGCCTCTCCGTCATGGGCAAGACCAAAGGCAGAAAACTTAAAATGGGTCGTGGATGGGCCTTTCAGCACGACGATGACCCAAAGCACACACCCAAGGAAATGAAAGAGTGGCTAAAGAAGCACATTAAGGTCATGGACTTGCCTAACCAGTCTCAAGACCTAAATCCCATAGGAGCTCTGTGGAGGGAGCTGATCCTTCAAGTTGCCAAGGCACAACTGCGAAACATTAAGGATTTGGACAAAGAGGAGTGGTCCAAAATTCCTCCCAAGATGTGTGCAAACTTGATCAACTACAAGAAACATTTGACTTCTGTACTGGCCAACAAGAGGCCAACAAATAATTATTCCCTCCACTGTATATGGCGATAGACACGTTCAAGGTTGAACAGAGTCACCAATGCAATTCCAGAACATCACATGCAATATAAGCTTCTGTTGGCCACAATTCGCGCAATTATACTCTCTATTCCTTCGCTCCCGTCACACTACTCGACTGATATGAAGTACTCATATCATACATTTATGGATCCAACATTTGTTGTAATCCTTGCCATTTGGCTCCTTGTTAAATAGAGAACATGAAGTTGTGCAAAAAGTACTGAAACATTGAACAGTTGGTCAAATTAAATTCACATGCCAAGGTGATCCTGTAGAAGATTTTAGGGTCATCAAATTTCACCCGAAAACCGAATTTCCCTAACTTTTATTGAGTAGTTTATGTAGCAATTTTATTTGTTAAGGTCCTTGTTAAAGTTATGGTTGTTGTTGTCATCAAATGTTTTTTTAGTCAAGGCTCCAGCAAAAGAATAACACAATATTTAGATTTCATGGACTAATAATGCACATTAACATGCATGCTCATGGTTATGTTTTTGGGTGAAGATATTTTCTTGTGTGTGTCACAGTACATTCAGCAGAACATCCGCTTGGATTGCTCCAATATCGACAAAATCCTGGAACCCCCCGAGGGTCAGGATGAGGGGGTGTGGAAATACGAGCACCTCAGGTATGAATATGATAATAATATACTTTGACCACTCTGAAGACAGGAGAGTCCTCTGTTTATGAGGTATCCGACATATGGCGTTTCGAAATTATGAACGGTGCAATGAACTGGTTTGTGCAGCGGTGGAAGAATATGTCACATGGCACTAGAGGGCACGCTCAAGTTACAAGTACTTATTGTTCTTCATTTGATTGTTTTCGATTCATGGCCTTTGTTTTTTTTTTTATACAAATGTCTACTGTAGTTATGACTATTACTGTGTTAGTATACATTAGTGATAGAGGACGGCGCGTTCCACATTTGCTGCGTAAAGATTCAGGTTACGTCAATGCTGTAGGAATGGTCGTAAATTGAGGACTTTCTGTATTTGGTTGCTTTGCAAGTATAACTTGCTGTCGTGTTTCCATGTGTGTGTTAACTCTAGACAGTTCTGCTTGGAGCTCAACGGACTAGCGGTCAAACTGCAGGTAGGTGCATACATACAGTCTACCGTTATTAACTAGGATGTTCGATACCATTTTTTTTTTTTCGGGGCATTGAATTGATTGCAACTGCATGTGCTGTAAGTGATGTTGGTGTTTGGTCTTCCAGAGCGAGTGCCATCCAGACACATGCACCCAGATGACGGCCACTGAGCAGTGGATCTTTTTATGCGCCGCCCACAAGACCCCCAAAGAGGCGAGTCCATGTCATTGTCCCCCTTCCCACCTCACTCACCATCTTGTTTTGACTATCGAGTGTGTGTGTATCTGACGCATGTGCAGTGCCCCGCCATCGACTACACCAGGCACACACTGGACGGAGCGGCCTGTCTTCTCAATAGCAACAAATACTTTCCAAGCAGGTTGGTTCCTTGTGCACATCCTTAATGTATTTTCACAGGGCTAATTTGTTTTATCTGTGCTTTTAGGGTGAGCATCAAGGAGTCGTCGGTGGCTAAGCTGGGTTCGGTGTGTCGCCGCATCTATAGGATATTCTCTCACGCCTACTTCCACCACCGCCAGATATTTGACAAATATGAGGTGCGTATGCTTGCAAAATGACAAAGCAGGCCTGTAGTGTCTGGTCAGATGAGGAAAAAAAATTTACACATTGGTAAATACAGTTGTGCTCATAAGTTTACATACCCTGGCAGAATTTGTAAGGTGTGTCCTATTGTTTAAAGAAAACATGAGTGATCAGGCAAAAGACATTTTATTATTCATGGGATTCAAGTTAAACTATAAGTAACTTTAAAATAGCACAATTATTAAACAAAACAGAGGGATAAGAAAATAATGAGATGGTCCCCGTTCAGTCATCAGTTATATTTTCCTCAAAATGGACAATACAGTGGACCTTTGCTATTCGCGGGGAATTGAGCTGTAGCGCAACTAGCGAAAGTGACGGCCATTATAATTGAATTGAAAAGAAAATACATTGATTGGTTTTTTTTTTTTTTTTTTAACCCAAAAAATTCATGAATAAGCAGAGATTAACAAACACAATTTGCAGAAGGTCACTTGGTAAATTTTGGGTTTTGGTTAGCTGTCAGTGCCACGGTGACCGACTGGTTTGGATATCTGCCTCACAGTTCTGAGGGCCGGGGTTCAAATCCGGGCTCGCCCGTGTGGAGTTTACATGTTCTTCCTGTGCCTCTGTGGGTTTTCTCCGGGTTCCACCCACATCCCCAAAACATGCATGACAGGTAGGGTTGGGCATCGTTTAGATATGAGCGATTCTGATTCCGGTTCCAAACGATTCTCGATTCCGATTCTTCTAGGGGACTGGGTCAAAAAAGTTTGCATGGTTTAAATGGAGGGTGTCCAAATTATGAACATCCATTTTTTTAGCAGCCCACAGCATAGACTAAAATAAACATTTGACTCGAGGTTCTTTATAATCAATATCAAACCTATGAAGCAAAAGGCAATGTGTGTGGAACTAACCTAATTGACTTAATATTCGTTCATTAATGTTTCAGCAAAAAAGTTAAATACAGCATTGTTCAAATAATTTGCGACTGTTTCATCATGTTAAATGGTTTATCTGTGCAAGTTTTAGCTTGCCTTACTGTTTTAAGCTTGTAGCCTTTTATTTTGAATGGTACGCACCGGACCTCAACATTGTGGCACAAAAAGTAACTTCACATGGCACCTGTGATTTTTTTTAAATTTCTTTTATAAATGGTTCCATCTACAAATGGATGCTATAAAACGCTGATTCCTTTCCTTACCCACCGATGAGGCACAAGGTTAGTGTTTGTGAATTTTGACGTAAAGTTGCTACGGTGAAGTTTTACCCCAACGTTAAGTTATTTTATTTATTATTATTTTTTTTATCCCCGCTTACGTTTGTTTGAAGACAAAAAAAAAAAAGGCTGAAAAGCAAAAAGTGCACGCAAGCGTTTACCTTGTTAGCTGTCTCAATGTTGGCATAGACACATTTTATTGTTTCACTCACCCAGTTGATTGAGAGTTGACTTCACTGAAGCTGTGTAGGCTGAGGCTCGGAGCGTATCAGACTTCTAAACATCGTGAATTTAAAGCGTTCCGGGAGAACCAGAAGGTTAGGCCCGGTTCCAATCGGTTCTCGATGCCCAACCCTAATGGCAGGTTAATTGAAGACTAAATCATCCGTTGGTGTGAATGTGAGTGCGATTGGTTGTTTGTTTATATGTGCCCTGCGATTGGCTGGGACATATAAACCGGGTCAGCTGGCATAGGCTCCAGCATGCCTGCGACCCTGGTGAGGATGAGCGGTACGGAAAATGGATGGATGGCTTAGCTGTCAGCTAATAATCAACATTTAAACATTTAATAATGAAATATTTTTCTGTGTGAAGTGAATCAATACGAGTTTCACTTTTTAAATTTACTTAAATTTTCCGTGATATTCTTATTTATTTAGATGCACGTGTATACAGTGTATAAGTCTACACATCGCTGTTAAATGCCAGGTTTTTGTGATGCAAAAAAAAAGAGCAAGATAAATGTCAAAACCTTACAATGCAAATGGGGGGGAAAAAAGCATTTTATTTTGAGGGGAAGTAAAAATAACAGTTTTTTTTAAATATATATATATAAATCATTAGCAGCAAAATAATCCTGAGGTACAAAGATATTGCCAAATGGAACATCAATAGCTTAGTTTGATATTACACAATATAACGTCTCACGTTCGTGGGGTGGCATGAAAAAGACGAGGCAAAAAAAATAACACGTCCTAAAGAGTACTGGGATTCCATGAAATAGTTATTTGCTGAAAAGCCTACCTAAGGACAAGTTCCCAAAAAATGTGAATGCCTAACCGCAAATATGCGGGAGTTCACTGTAGTACATTTTAGCTTAATGCTAAAAATTTCACCCGAAAGCTGAATATCTCTTACTTTTTGTTTGTAATGTGTTTCAACCACAGTCACGCATCATGTTGTTTTTTTTCCCCCCTTTGTGCACCGACAGAATGAAACGTTCCTGTGTCACCGCTTCACGCGCTTTGTGATGAAGTACAACCTGATGTCCAAGGACAACCTGATCGTGCCCATCCTGGAGGAGGAGGTGCAGAACACCTCGTCGGCCGGCGAGAGCGAGGCCTGAGGGAGACCCACGTGAACACGGCCACACCCACACACTACTGTACAGTGTACTAAGACCCCCCCCCGCCCGCACCATGTTCCTCCGTTGTCAACATTGTCGAGCATAAAAGGAAACCTGCGGGACAATTTAGTTACCTTCTCGTTTGTCAAAAAAGTACCACACTTCTCCTTTAGGGAACATTTTATCTTTTGAGCAGCTGGATTTGCAAAAAACTAAACATAATCACAGTGATCTATCTGTATTGTTGACAAAGACACACACTGACAGACACCTCTGTGTAAATAATAGCCTATTTGATCATGTTTCTGACACTGCTTCACTGTTCTCTTTTTCTACGTCTGCTTTGGTTTCGCTCTTTGCTTTGTGTAGCCTGCCATTTTGTGCAGAGAGGTGGTGGGGGCTCAATCAGTAATTTAGCTTGCCGACTTGTAGAGGCTCCGAAGAAAAACCTTCTCAAATGTAGGCGTGACTCATGCGTTAGTGAACAACCAAGAACTCCTAGCTGTCCAAGTGTGCTCCTGATATTCTTGATGTTCATAACGTGGCTGAAAAGTCCGCTTATAAGGCGTAACGTCGGCCATGTTTACACAACGCCAAACAGCGCCTAATTAAGTTATTTTGCTTAATCCAATCCACTTATGTTTTTTTAAATGGACCTAAAAAAAAAAAAAATTTAAAAACTTTGTTACTGTTTGTGACATTTTCATGTCTGTTAATAAAAGACTTATTATTCTGGAACTTGTGACATTGTTCATCAGAAATTAAAATTACATTTATTTGTTTCAATAGGCACTATCCATAAACGGAAGCAAATTATACAACTCAAAAACAAAACTGGAACTAATACTGACATTATGTATTCATACATGTTTTAAACAGTGTTTTCGTTATAATAGCAACATTTTATTAATGGAGGAAGGCTGGTTTACATTTACAAATAACACAATTGTGTACTTCTTATAATACTGCTGTAGTCCTTTGCAACATGATTTTAATATCTATGAACGCTTCGTTTAATTGAGTACCATGGACACTATTAATACTGTTAAAGCGAGAAAGATGTGTGAAATGGCACCACCCAGACTGGGAACCAACACGGCTGCCGTCCGGAAGGACTCTGCATAGCCAAAGGTATTGGGACGGGTTCCAGTTACAGGAAGTGAAACGTGAAGAAATTATGTATCTGAGGGAATTCAAATTAGTCCCAATACTTTTGTCCATATAGTGTAAATGCTGTGACCTCCTCGTGTGTACCAGGAAATAGTGACTGGAATGTAGCCGATCAAAAAATCCACAAGGGAAAAAAACTGACTGACTTTTGTGGATAAACCATCTCAAACCAATAAATAAAAACCCGACAGAGCACCGACTCACTCTCCTAATAGATAACAAAAACGATAGGGGCCTGCCTACTTGCAGTGGACCTCTAAACTTGTAAGGTATGGCAACATGAAAATTTAACTACAATTCTGGTCCATATGACCCAAAAGTAGATAGTGTAAAATCACATTGATCCCAACCTGTATGTTTAAAAAAAAAACACTTAGTATCTTTTCTTTGGATTCTTTTTACAAGGTTACCAGTTATAAGCCAAAAAGATGTAATGACACCACAGAACTTGAACATGAAAATACTTGTGGCCAGAATTGTCACTGAAAGGTAAAGTTCACTTCACATTTAAGTTTTACTGTTAAAAAAAATAAAAAAGGTAATTGAAAGACTAGCAACATTGACCTCCTGCTCAGCAACACCCTGAAACTGCTGACTGGCCAGTCACAGTGCAGCACAGATAAGACAGACAGACAGACACATTTTTTTGCCTTTTCAAAAAGGTAATTATAGCTGATTTTCTTTTTGTTCTGTTTCCGAAATCCAAGAGTAACCCTGATAAAAATAAAACTCTAGGGTGTCAAAAGTCCGACCTGCAGGCCCACCGGAAAGTCGTTATCCAACTTAAGGTCCATGTACTAGTACGCGCTTTTGTCTTCACTAGTAGTACTAGTAGTCGTCGTTAGAGAATACTAGCATATGGGCCTTAAGCAGGCTGTCAAGCATATCAAATAAATGCTTAAATGGCTTTCAATATGTTTTTCTCATTATGGCCTCGCTTCAAAACAACAAAGTGCAGAGTTCTCCCACAGCAGAGGATGAAAGTTTTGGGCGCATAGCCATGGAAGAAGTGGCTTTTCCTCCATCTGGAGATCTCATGACATCAGTCTGCTCACATGCACGTCACCTCCGCTTTGCCCTCCTCCTGGTCAAAGCCGCCCTCCTCCAGGTGCGACAGGGAGCTGGGGAACCCCCCTCCGAACACCGGGAAGCCGCCGATGCCCCCGGCCACATGGGAGACCTCCTGCTGAAGCGCGCCGCCGCTGACTGAGCGACTCACGGAGCGGCTAGAGACGTTGCTGTGCACTGACAGAACCTGCACATACAGGTGTTTCTATTATCATGTCCTGAAGTTATTCCATCCATTTTCAATCTGCGTTTGTACTCATTAGGGTCGCAGCTGACATGGAGCCTAGCCTTGCTGACTTTGGGCGAGAAACGGTGTGTCACTGGGCACATATAAGACAAACAACCATTCACATCTATGGACAATTTAGAGTCTTTAGTCAACCTAACATACAGTGGGGCAAAAAAATATTTAGTCAGCCACCAATTGTGCAAGTGGGAGAACTCGCACCAATTGTCCAATTGACCCAATTTGACCACCAAGGCGCAGGATCTGACCCCGCCTGTGCGGAGTTTGCATGTTCTGCCCGTGCCTGCGTGGGTTTTCTCCGGGCACTCTGGTTTCCTCCCACATCCCAAAAACATGCATTAATTGGAGACTCTAAATTGCCCGTAGGTGTGAATGTGAGTGCAAATGGTTGTTTGTTTCTATGTGCCCTGCGATTGGCTGGAAACCAGTTCAGGGTGTACCCCGCCTCCTGCCCGATGACAGCTGGGATTGGCTCCAGCACGCCCGCGACCCTAGTGAGGAGAAGAGGCTCAGAAAATGGATGGATGGATGTTCCATAAATTTGAGTCCATATTTTCTCTTCATTACAGACAGACAGTATCTAGTGAACAAGTGCTAAAAGTCTTGAATGTTTTTTTTTTACCTAATTATTTTTAAATTTCTTTGCACAATCCAATACACAGGCTATCATTTCTGCCCTAAGAACAACAATAATGCTCATTTATATATATATATATATATATATTATTGTGGTTGTTTTTAGTGGTGGCTGTTCTTAATACTGAATCATATTTGATTTAGTTGAATAAAAGCTTAGACATACAAGAAACAGCTTTTATGATGATGATGTACACCACTGCAAACAATCTCAATCAAGTGGCTTTACAGTAATTGCTGCAATCCCAATTTGACCACCAGGGCGCAGTGTAGACAGTTATTTTGTTCATTTCTCACCTGGTTCCTGTGTTGTGCTGCCGCCTGATTTCTGACGGGCCGCTGAAGGAAAACAACTTGCTTGGTGGCCAGATTCCCATCACTAACACGCACGAACATAGAACAATTAGCACTCCATACATACAACTCACCAAACACAAAATTTGCCGTTACAAAGATAATACAGTGAACAGTTCATTGCAGGGGATCGTTCCAGACCCAGCCACAACAGTGTAGGTGAAAATCCGCGAACCATCACTGCAGCCCTCCACCAGTCGGGGCTTTATGGCAGAGTGGCCCGACGGAAGCCTCTCCTCAGTGCGAGACACATGACAGCCCACATGGACTTTGCTAAAGAACACGTGAAGGACTCCAAGATGGTGAGATTCTCTGGTCTGGTGAGACCAAGATAGAATTTTTTGGCCTTAATTCTAAGCGGTATGTGTGGCGAAAACCAGGCACTGCTCATCACCTGTCCAATACAGTCCCAACAGTGAAGCATGGTGGTGGCAGCATCATGCTGTGGGGGTGTTTTTCAGCTGCAGGGACAGGGCGACAAGTTGCAATCGAAGGAAAGATGAAGTACAGGGAATATCCTGGACGAAAACCTTCTCCAGAGCGCTCAGGACCTCAGACTGGGCCGAAGGTTCACCTTCCAACAAGGCAATGACCCTGAGCACACAGCTAAAATAATGGAGTGGCTTCAGAACAACTCCGTGACTGTTCTTGAATGGCCCAGCCAGAGCCTTGACTTAAACCCAATTAAGCATCTCTGGAAAGACCTGAAAATAGCTGCCCACCAACGTTCACCATCCAACCTGACAGAACCGGAGAGGAACTGCATGGTCGAATGGCAGATGATCTCCAAATCCAGGTGTGAAAAACTTGTTGCATCATTCCCAAAGAGACTCATGGCTGTATTAGCTCAAAAGCTGCGACTAACTACTGAGCAAAGGGTCTGAATTCTTATGGTTGTGTGATATTTCAGTTTTTCTTTTTTAATAAATCTGCAAAAACTTCAAGATTTTTTTCCCGTCAGTATGGGGTGCTGTGTGTACATTAATGAGGAAAAAAATGAACTTAAATCATTTTAGAAAATGGCTGCAATATAACAAAGAGTGAAAAATTTAAGGGGGTCTGAATACTTTCCGTACCCACTGTACGTGAGAGCCTGCGTGTGAGAATTGTGGCCGACAGCAGCTTCTGTGTGAGTGTGCTCACTGTGTTTTATTGTCTTCCCGGCTTTCAATAAAGGGCTGAAAAGCGCATCAGCATGGTTAAATGACAATACAGTTTGCGTAAAGTACTCGTGCGCATATTTGTTCACCCATGTGTGATGTCATGTAATTTTTTGTTATACGTGTTATTTAGGCTCGTGTGCTAGCTAATACTATTGTGTTGAATAATTGAACTACTGAATACAGACGTTTATGTAACATGGGTTCATGATTGTGTACATGCTACAGGGATGGTATTAATGCTTTATGATCATATCCGTGTGAAGTGCTTTGCCACCATCTCGTGGCATCTATTCGCAATTACAAACCCCTTTTGCGCTCAGCCTCCGGCCTCAAGCCTATGACCAAATTACAGCCATGATGATATAGAGGACAGCATCCCTCCCTCTCGTGTGATAGTGCTTAATTGTGGGGTGAAAAATGTATTCATGTGCACATTTCTACCTGTCATGTCGTATGATGGGAGTGGGCAGCACGCACGTCAGCAGCCATCCAAACTCAGCCAGTGTGTGGAGCAGCGGCCCGTAGTCTGTTTTGACACTGGAACCCTGTATAGACATTTGACAACACGCACAAACATTCCTTAAAACAACACATAGTGTACATGGTCAAATAGAATTTGCCTGCATCCAAGATATAAAGGAGGAGCGTATATGCTGTGACATGATTCACAGCATATCATAGCACCCCAAGATACTGAGTATCGTAGCAATGAGCATCATACAGTAGGTGATGATGTCAAAGCTGAAGCCTCGTTCCACACAAAGATCCCACAAAATGGTTGCGTCAGAGCCGTAACAAGAGCTGGAATTTATCCGCCTTTGTTTTTTACAGTACCGAGACCCCAACTCAGGCGGGATACTGTTGCATCGCTGTGCATTTTCACACAGCGACACGGCATCGCACATACAGAGAATTAGATGACGTCAGCGCAAGCGTCAGGTGTGATGTATAAAATACTTGTCAGACAGCGACAACTGCTTTCAACCACCTCCGAAAGTGGAAAATTGCCAAGTCGACTTCTTGTTTCGCTGGTGTTTATACAAAACGGCGATTATGTGGGAATATGTTTTACAGGCACCACCCCAGCTCTTTTTTGGCTCTGAAAAATCCTCCTCGTCTTACCCACATTCCACCATTTACAGAGAACTGCAATGTGAAATTGGCTTTAGTAAGCGATATGACCTCCCAATGATGCTGCGACATGTTCTGTTTTTTCAGCAACTGAGCAAAGTAAATAACTCACAGTACAATTACAAAGAAGGCTCATAATAAGAAACAACATTTTCCTGACCTCAATGACGGTCCACTGCTCTACCACGATGGTGTCATTGGCAGGAGGGGCGGTGCTACTCTCTTCATACACAAAAAGGCCTTCCAGTGACCGTGGCACAGGCTCGCCTGAAACAAAAGCAACAATCATTTTGTTGTAATCTCTTTGGTCTCACAAGAAATGTGGATCACGGTTTTAGAAATAATCCTCAGAGTGAGAGCTCCCTAGTGTGAGAGGAATAGGAAATGAGGTTGTTAAGGCTACAGATACCGATCTAAAAATAAAGACAGCGAACAGCAGGAGGCAGCAGCCAGAGTCACAACAGGAAGTGCCGAATTTTATGCGCTAATCCCTCGTTTATGACTACTGAACTAACAGCACAATGGTTTCATGTGGGGACTGGATGTGGGCCCGACCTTTCGGGGTGTCCCAGTAGACGAAGGAGTCCACCAGCGACCAGCCTCTGCGGTAGTAGGCCGCTGTCAGTTCCAGCCAGTCAGCCTCCAGGGCGCTCACCACCTGGCCCTTCCTGGAGACGCGCATGGACAACGCCCCCTGGTGGTACTGGCACGCCAACGAGTCCAGAGGAGCACAACCCGGAGCCCAGGAGTGGAAGAAGACCAGAAGTCGCATGTCTGTGAAGAAAGAGTAATGGTCAATGACTGTTTTATCAGAATCCTCAAGAACATAACGAGAAGGATTCCCCAGAGAGGGTGACCGTGTCTCACCAGGACTGTACGTGTTGTCCTCCAGCTCGCGGTCTCCTGGGGGAGTGCGAGGGGGAGAGCACGGGGGTGAGCGGCAGCCCCTCTTTGGACTCTGCAGCCTGCTGCCATTGCTCAGCACGCTCACCTGCTGGAGGACTGAGCCGACAAAACGGACCCCACCGCGGGCACTGCTGTTCACCTTCGGGAGAGACAACAAAAACTATTAATGCGTTTAACACAGTGTGCCGTGTAATTTTTTTCTAATGTAAAATATGTGCCTTGGTTCAATAACAGTTGGCACACACTACAGTCGCGAATTGGGCGATGCAATTTTTCTAAGGTATGAAGGGCTGCACTGCAAAAACTCAAAATCTTACCAAAATTATTTGTCTTATTTCTAGTCAATAGTCATTTCATTACACTTAAAATAAGACTCATCACCTAAAAATGAACTTGCTTTTAAACAATTTTCACTTGTTTCAAGCTCATTTTTAACTTGAAATAAGTAATGCCAGTGGAGTAAGGAAAAAAATAAATGAAAAAAACATACTCCTAACAATAATCCAAACAAAAACTTCAGATTTTGATCTCTTCAGATCACAGATTTTGAGTTTTTGCAGTATATGCCTTCGCATCTCGCAACTGTAGTGTTTGCCAAACTTTATTGTACCTAGGCACATATTTTCAATCACCCAAAAAATATATAAATAAATAAATAAAATCACACGGGACACTACCAAACAAAAAATGGCACAAAAAGTGATCACAGTACACTGGTTGTGGTGTTTCGTGGGTGTGCTGGAACGGATTAATGGCATTTCAATTCATTTCAATGGGCAAAATTGATTTGATATACAAGTACATTAAGGTACGAGCTAGATCATGGAATGAATTAAACCGGTACGTCAAGGTACCGCTGTACTTGGTTCAAATGGAATGAATACCCTCGATGAGTAATAACCACTTAAAATGGCCAAAATTTGCTAAAAACGGCTACTTGAAGCATTTTCCGACACAGGTTCAGAACGATGTTCCACATTGTCGATGAAGGAAATTTTGTCAAATGACAGCTGGTACACTCACCCTGTCAATGAGCGCTCGAACAATGTCGCCCGTCAGCGAGTCTCCGGGTAGCGGCCACTCCTCCACCCTCAGCACCGGCACGCTGTGACACATGGACGCCGTCTGTTGACTTAAAAAAATGAGAATTTTTAAAAACGGCACATTAAACAGGATTTACAGAACAACTGGTGGTCATCCATCCATCCATCCATCCATTTTCCAATGTGGATGGATGGTGAAGTACCCGTAGAAAACCCACGCAAGCACAGGGAGAGGCCCCCCCCAAACCGAAGAACAGTGAGGCAGACATGCTAACCACTACCGCACTGTGCTGCCTATTGGCAATGTACATTTTGTTAATGCAGTGAATCTTCAGTAGAAGTTCAAACTGTTCGATCTTAATTTTTTTTCATTTCCCCACAAGGAATAATACAATGATTCCAAATGTTGAAATTCAAGCATTGGTATGTTTTAAGTAACAATTGTTATTTATGACACAAAATGTTCTGAGGACCCAGGTTCAAATCCGGCCTCGCTTGTGTGGCGTTTGCATGTTCTCCCCCCGTGCCTGCGTGGGTTTTCTCCAGTTACTCCGATTTCCTCCCTCATCCCAAAAACATCCATTGTGGGTTAATTGAGGACTCTAAATGGGTGCTTGTTTATATGTGCCCTGCGATTGTCTGGTGACCAGTTCCGGGTGTACCTGAACATATCTGAGTAGCGGACTATAAATATAAAAAAGCTAAATCATAAATGGAAATTTTTCACACAGTATGTAGAATATGTTGTGGTGACTTTCTGCTTGTACTGCAACCAAATAAATTCTCTTACCTCATTTAAGGCAGGAATTTAAATATGCAGAGAAAGAATGTGTTGAAAAATATTTTAAAAAATGCATCTATTGGGCTTGTTTCGATTCATTCAAATTTGTCAAACTAAATTACAAAACTACGAGATAAACGCCAGCTTGTGTTTAAGCATATTTCAAAATCTCTCAATGTAATTGAAACATTAAAATATGTTTGTGTGTGGAAATTACTTTGAGGACAATTTTGTGTCTTTTAGGGGAGATTTCCAAGTCAAAGACCATTACTTCCACCGATTTAATATTAAGATACAATGAATACGCTCATTGTTAATATATGCAGACCTGTGAAATCTCCTCTCTCTATTGGCTGGTGGATGTTGTCAAGTGGCTTTCCAGCCACTAGAAATCAGTGTTTCGGGACAAACGAGTCAGGCCCTTCTGGCTCGCCAGCGTGACCTTCTTGCAGAGTTTTGCATGAAATATGCAGCTGGCTCCATCAATCATTCATGGTTTTACTCGACATTTTGCTGCCGAGTGAGGCGGCGTGCGCGTGATCTTTGTTTTAGAATTTTTCAAGTCGAGTTTAGAGTGTCAACTTACCTCAGTCTGGGCCTGGCCAGGACGGCGCGATAGAGCAGGCTGAAGGGCAGCGAACGGGTGCGGCCCACGGAGAGGATGATGGGGTGCAGGGCGGCCAGGACGTAGCCCTGCGTGTAGTACGGCTGCAGCGCCTGAGGCAGCTCGGCCAGCGACGACACGTACTGCACTGTTGGGCGGCTACCTGTATCAAGGAGTAGGACAGGATCCAGCTGGTTAGCCCATTATTATGAACAACAACAACAAAAGTCAAAACATGAAGTCATTCTAGATGACATTTACTGTACTGAGGGTATCTTTTTTTTTTTAAGTGTTTAAAGCATGTGGGAGAGGTACAACTATGTTGAAAAGTCAGTAATGTCTCTCTGTGTCACAGATTTTCACCTATGGCCCGGTACACACAAAGACTGCTTTTGTCCCGATTTTGGCCCTTCCCAACCAAGGACGTCAAAGGCCAGACTATTTTACAAGATTATCCTTTGGTTTGAGGTATGTTAAGAGTGGATTCGTCCTGATGATGGGGTCTAAAACGGGTCGGGCCGACAACCTTAAACATTGACCATGTTCAATGTTTACAAGCAAAAGTTTTTATATGTGGGGAAAGCCGACTTCCCTCGAGTCATGCGCCCCAGACTGACGAACACGGAAATGACTGTAAATTAAAAAAAAAAAACCTACGTTTCACCTGATGTTTTCAACCTGGTTGTATTTTTATTTTTTTAAAGTCTCTGAGAGTTCTGGTCTGTGCCGTAAACCAGAAATTGAATAAAAATGTAAAAAATAGAAAAAAATGCCACACTGCACGACCAGCACTCTGGTTAACACTGTGCGTGAAGCATCTCACGTCCAGCCACTTCCACAGCATATCATTAGCAATCTTTTTAGCATTTTCCGTGGTCACGAACGAATGAGGGCATTTTACTTGCTGATTTTCCATTCTGATTTTCCACTGCCACAGTCGCTTCCAGTATTTCTCTTGTACACAGCGCCACGGAACAGTCACCTATCAGCTGCGATGGGAATTGATTCAACCTTTACTTTGGCCGTATTTCTTCCGCTCTTCTCAAAAGAGAATTATTTTCCTTCAGTGGTTCTTGGAATGTATACCTTATTTAACTGTCACATTTACTGCTGATTTGTGCTGTCCCCCCCGCCCTCATGAAACCATTACTTTAGGTGGTGTGTAAAAGAATGACCACTTGGTCAGTTCCTTTAAGAGCCTTCCCCGTCCAGGCATTAACGGTCCAAAGATAAACAACTATAGCAATAACAGCGTGGTACGCTTTGTCCTAATAAATAATCAGTACAATCTGCATCATTATTTTGTCACTTTTCATATTTTTCTGGGTGTAACAATAAGTGACACGTTGCTGTCGAAAGAAAAGCTACAAATTTTGTTTTTTCAGTGCTTCGGTCGAAGTCTTTTCAAGTCAGTGGGTTCAAGTCTAAGTCAAGTCACGAGTCACTGCTGTTCAAATCCTGGTTGAGTTGCAAGTCTTGTAACATATTGTCAAGTCGAGTCTAAAGTCATCAAATTCATGACTCGAGTCCAAGTCATGTGACACGAGTACACACCTCTGGTATTTGGGATGCTATATTGGCTCTATGGTGCCTCAGCACACGTGAAAAATGAATTAAAAATCGTCCACACATTGAATGACGAGAGGCCTGAATCAGGTCATTTGAATTTCTCAAGCTTATCTACACTACGTCACTAGTGAAGATCTCGGCCCATCTCTCTGCCTCCGAGCCAGTGCTGTCAACATAATCAGGTGCGCTCACAAGTAGTCAGGGTTAGGGCTTCCGATCAGAGGGAAGGGGGTGGTCTCAGGCAAATATGGAGAAAGCGGATACAAATGTGTGCGAATGTGAGTATGAATGTTCGTTGGTCTATATGTGCCCTGTGATTGGCTGGCATCCAGTCCAGGTGTACCTCGCTTATTGTCCAAAGTCTTTTGTGATAGGCTCCAGCACACCCGCGACCCTAATGAAGCGAAGCGTTACTGAAAATGGATGGATGGATGTTAAAAATCTTTGCGTCTTCCTGGCTTTAGTATGTCCATCTCTAATAGGAGCGTCAATTTAAGTGCTCGTCTGGAAAACATATCTGCTGCTTTGTATCCTGTCTGTGTGGTGCTGCGGCGAAAATGCTAATGTTAGTGCTGCCCGTGCTGCAATGCTTGTGCGTCACCACATGACCACATCCCTGAATAAACTTGTTTGTTTTTTGCGCACCTCCTCCTAAGTGATGTCAGTGGCAGCGATGCGGAGCTTAAAAAGTAGTCATGGCCCCTTTTTGAAAATGCCCTCCCTCATAAGCTATTGAGGAGCCGACTTCACAGAAACCCCAGTGAACCCGTTTGAAGTACACAGCTCCAGTTTACTGGCATTGCTGCAGGACCAAACGCCCATTCCGATTGACGGATACAAAACAACACAACATTCCTTCACTGCAACTTTCACCACAACTCCTTTCATTTAAGTACAACGTGGATCACTAAAGTCTTAAAGGGTCACTCTGGCAAAACGGGCAACAAGGCTGTATTTAATGTCTCCCCCATAGGACCATACATGCACGCATGCACACAGTGTTTTCAGTGGCAACAGGCAACACCCCCTCCCATCCCGCTGCCACTCGCCCTGTCACCAACACACTGGGGCCTCTGTTCACTGCAACAAAAAGTGAGAGAACAAAATAAAGGCTGGGTGGAATGGCAAAGAGGGTGAAAAATGAAAAAGATGGGAGGTGGGAAGTGCAGGGCAAGAGGGGGTTATTTAAGGGGTCCGACAAGAGGTGTCTTGTGAGGGATAGGGGACTGGGGGACGTTTGGGGTTTTTTTTGCAGCAAAAAAGGACTTACAAGATGGAATTTATGAGTCCTTTAGGCAAGATGTGAGAAGGAGAAATCTTCCTGGCAACAAGGAGTTCAGGAAACCAGAGTAACGTCATAATTGATTATCTCGTCTACTATATCAGTATGGGCTGACAATTATTTTCCTTCACTTCCTAATATCTCGAGAAATCTGCCAGAGAACAAGCAGGCCACTAAGCAAACCAGACGGACCGTGAAAGGTTAGCAGACACACTAACATACCAAAACAACACTCTCATATCGCTACCAGGATTGAACTCAATTTAATGAAATAGTAGTGGCTTGTCTAATTTTAATAATGTGCAGGAATCTTTTTGCAACAGCCTACTTTGTTATTGTGCGAAAGCTGTGATGTCATTAACAGAGTGTCCGAAAGCGGTTAGGAATGAGCTCACTATATAGTCCACTATATAGTGCAACCCTATATGGGGAGTAGGAAGTAGTGAGTGAGTGCACAATTTCGGACACTGCATAGCTTTGAAACAAGTTGAAAAAACATCTACCATCTTGGCAAACAGGAACTGTATCAGGCAACAACACAAACTGAAACGTTCCAAAATGTGTTTTAAGTTTCTAACAATTATTTCTATTCCTAATATGTCAAGAAGAAATATACGAGGCAACAAGCAGCTCAAGAAACAAAAGTGACACAAGCACAGAGTAATTTTAGCATCGACGGAGAGCCAGCAGCTTTGAGCAACTGGTCTTCTTCATCATTCCTTCCCCTTGTAAAATAAGCATGCTATCACTAACATCTAATTTGGCATTATATGGTCAAATTAAAGGTTGCTAGGAGATCAATATGATGATGCAATCTAAATGAAGTCAATCTTATCTGAAGAATATCTCCAACCTTCTAGTTGTGAAGTGAATGTTCAGGACACAAACTCACAAAAGGCCTGAAAATAATGGGGGGGGGGGGAGAAAAAAATATGAAACAGAATTAACGGGTGCTAATGCTAATATGCTCATTAAAGGCACTAAACCTCACTAATGTTCCCATTTATATGATGACACGACATTATCTCTGTAGCAGACACATGCAACCAAGATGGAGAGTGGCTCCAAGGCCGTCGATTAGCAATGACAGACATCCGCGCGTGCGCACCAGCCTTCGACTCCCCTCCAGATTTATTCATCAAAATCCCGACTTTAATCGGAAATAATCCGGTGCGGCCCGTTAGATGGGCAGATTAGACAGAGATTATAGAAAACCCAGACTCAAACCTGGAAATGATGACTGACACCAATGCCCTGTTTCATAAATGGAACAGGGAACAATCTATCGTATATTTTATAATTGAAAAATCTCACGGAACACCAGCAAACAAAAAGGCCACAAAAAGTGGATACATTAATTACTGTGTGTACTTCCTGCCATCTAATAGAAGCCCATTTATCATTTGTTTGGTCTGTCACTCTGCCTCACTGGCATAAATAGATGAACAAAGATACATTATTTATTATAAATATAATTTTTGGAGCAATTAAGTACACAAGTATATACAGTAGATGAACAGGTCATTTAAATAGACACATTCCTCCATCTTGTGATCGGATCGGTGAGCGTTTTTTATTTTTCAACTCGCTGATCGGCCCTAAAAATCCTGATCGCGTAAAGCCTAATTATTACCCACTGGTGGCTAAGGGATGTACACCAGGAGGAGCGCAAAGGAGACATGAAATCAGGATGCACAAAATGTTTAATTCTTTAATTATTTACATTTGATTTAATTATGTCATTATTGTATGTTTTTATAAAATAGAATACCTTGCTTTTTTTTTTTTCTTACTAAAAACATGTTTCAAAGAGGTTAGTGTTTTTTTTTGCGGTGCCGGAATGGATGAATACCATTTCCATTCATTTCCATGGAAAAAGATGATTTGAGGTACAAGTGTGGTTACCAAATAAATTAAATTCGTAAGTAAAAGGCACCACTGCATTTTAAACATCACACCCACAGAAGCTGGTGCGGAGGTCATCTAAATATCTGATTTCGGGATGTCGATGTGTGAAAACGCGTACAGTTGCAGCAATATCGTGCTTCACTTGGTTCTGTGTAACAGGCAACGGCAGGTAAATGCCAGATCTTCTGTTTCGTCTCTGAGCTTCAAAAATCATTATAATTGGATTTGTTGGAATTAAAGTATATATCAGTACATTTTCAGATTGGCTTCTCTGATTGGCTGGGAGAAATTGTAATGTTCATATATTGAGGTCTGTAGCATTCATTGTGGCTTGAGCTATCAAATATGGTTCCTTGTAAAGAGCGACTTACACTTTTTTTTTACCTCATAGTCAAATAAAATATGACTAATTCTTGATTTCTTTTTGGCTAAACAATTAAAATAGAGAACGGCGACTCATTGATATGAATTAAAATAAATAAATAAATACAAAAATCCGCTTTTAATGTCTTTCTAGTGATGAGCACCACCTGACCCACATCTGGACTAAAATCTCCTCGCTACCAACCAAGCCTTTCTAGGACACACGCGATCACAACTGTCAAACGCTTAACTTTCAACTTGAATGCAGAAACGCAGCAATTAGCCCAGCCCCGCGCTCACTCCCATCCTCCCACAGCTCCCATTGCAGCTCCCAGTCAGCTTGGCCTCATTCCACACCCCCTAAGAGGAAACAGGGGCACGGTGAACCAAATGCAACTCGCGGCGAAAGCGTTTCCTGGTGTTCTCTTACAGTCGTGGACATTGGGATGAGAAAATGCTGTCGGAAAATACGCATTTGTGGGGCATCTGTCAGCCAGGTGCACCTCAACCATGATCACATTCATTCCAATGCGGACATACTCGCATAGTTTTTGGTTCTGCCGCCAGCAGGTTTCCCTCCAAATCTTGCCAACGGCCCTGTACTGTGAAGTTACTTCAGTCCACTGAGCTTTCTATAGCATCAAACAGCCTTTTCATTGTGTTTCCAAACTGGACTGGGCTGCCGCAGATACCATTGCTTTAATCTTGCAAGCACATTTGGAGGCACAGATGGTTTGTTGGGTGTAAATTCTATTGGTTTTATATCCTTGTGACACGACGGGATGGGATCGAATTTGGACCTGGTCCACGGCATCCATCCAAGTTTTGCATACTGCTCATCAACGAGGTCACGATATCCAAACAATCCGCTTGAAACTTTTAGGAATGAAATAATCATCAATTTTTAATGATTCTAAAGATGCAATTGTTATGTAATGCAGAGGGTCCCAATAACTTTATAGAAATCAAACAATGCAATTTTAATCCACTTAAAAATATTAAAAACATTCTCAAGTGGCCACCAAAAATACTGAAACCCTCTTAAATGTGTGGGAATTGTGGCACTTTCTTAAAATTGTCACCTGTAATTTTTAGCCTCTTTCTCAAAACAATAACTTCATTCATGACTGATAAGATTCAAGAATGTTCTTGTAATCTTAATAACCAGTACGACCGTTTCTGTGTGCAAAAAATGAGAAGCCAATAGACTTTAAATGAAATCAAACTAAGAATCTTGAGGTAGCCGAGCTAAAATTTTCGTACATGTTCACACAGTCTAATCACCAGTGCTCTGCTAGTAGCAATGCCTGTTTTCCCTAAACGCTAACATTTCTACGGGACAACAAACAATCAACTGCTTTAACGTTCTTGTCTGCTCTTATTGTGTCTGCCTGCTTGTTGACATGAAGGTCTGCCATTCACAAATGAATCGCAGTTTCCTTCCAAATGCGTCATCAACAGACCACATGAATGGATTAGCCTTGTGGAGAGAAAAAAAATAATCAATCAGATGAACCTCCCAGATTATAACAAACCAATTTTTTTTATTTTTTTTTACATTTCTGATGCACGGCCACCACATGCCCACAACTGTGTGTGTGCATGCGATACTATACTATTGCTTCGGAAGGAAAAACCTTCCCTGACCTATTTCTCCATCATCTGAAAGAAGGAGCCTGTTGCTGGGAAGAAAACTAAACTACAAGATGACATCTGAACACACTTGAACGTAGCAAACTACGGGCAGTGGGCCATATACAGCCCGTGAGAGCATTTAATCCGGTCCGCCATGCAATTTTAAAAACACATAAAACCTCGGAGAACTGTAATAAAAAGCCCCCCCCAAAAAAACTCCCAAATGGTCATCATATGTCATCCAATTTCCATGTCTCACCCTGTATAGTCAATTTAGTGGCACTTTAAAGGCATCACTGGGAAATAAAACCACATTTGGGAACAATAGTATAAATCAGTAGTATGTTTGGGGGTCGAGGATGCATGGGTGCTGTTTCGTAATTAGAAACCATGTGTTCAAAATGATCCTCCCTTTTTAAAGGTATTAAAAGAAATGACTTACAGATTATTTGATTTTAAAGAAATGCACCAGAAGTGCACATGCATATCCACATGCACCCATGACTCTACATAACTTCTACTGACAACCCAGACTAAATTTAGCTCCTCCCCGACATACTAATTTATTATTCTCTCAGTCTAGATATACAGTGCCATGAAAAAGTATTGGCCCCTTCTCAAATTCTTATATTTTTTCATAGTTTCCCCACTTTATTGTTTAAAAATCATCAAACAAATGTAAATATCAGACAAACATAACCCAAGTGAATTTAAAATGGTGATTTGATTTATTAAGGGAAAAAAAAACAAAAAACTATTCAAAGTTACCTGGCCCTGTATGAAAAAGTAATGCCCCCCTAAACCGAATAACTGGTTGGGCCATCCTCCGCAGCAACAATTGAAATCAAGCATTTTCTCTAACTGGCAATGAGTCTTTCACATCTCTGTGGAGATATTTTTGCCCACTCTTCCTCGCAGAATTGTTTGAATTCAGCAAAAAAATTAGAGTTTTCGAGCATGAACGGCCTTTTTAAGGTCATGCCACTGCATTTCAATCGGATTAAAGTCTGGACTTTGACTAGGCCACTCCAAAACTTTCATTTTGTTTTCTTAAACCATTCAGAAGTTGACTTGCTGGTGTGTTTTGGATCGTTATCCTGTTTCAGGACCCAAGTGCGCCTCAGCTTGAGGTCACAAACTGATGGCTGAACATTCTCCTGCAGGATTTTCTGTTAAAGAGCAGAATTTATGGTTTCATCAATCACAGCAAGTTGTCCAGGTCCTGCAGGATCAAAGTAGCCCAAGACCATGACACTACCACTACCATGTTTGACTGTTTGTAGGAAGTTCTTTTCTGAAATGGTGTGCTACATTTACGCCAGATGTAACGAGAAACACCTTGCAAAAAGCTCAACTCCCATCTCGTCAGTCCATATGATATTCGCTCAGAAGTCTCAGGAATCATTCAGATGTTTTTTTTTTCTTTTTTGCAAAAGTAAGATGAGCCTTTATGTTATTTTTGCTCAGCAGTGGCTTCCTTAATGTTGTGTCATGAACACTAATCTTAGCTGAGGCAAGCAAGCTGCAGTTCATTAGAAGTTGTCCTGAGTTCCTTTGTTGCCTCCTGGATGAGTCATTGCTCATCCAGGAGGCAATGGGAAGGTTCACCACTGTTCCATGTTTTCTCCATGTGAGGATAATGGTTCTCCATATGGTTCATGGAATTCTAAAGCTTTAGAAATGGCTTTTGTAACCCTTTCCATACTGCTCGATGTCAATTACTGTACTTTATTTCTTGACTGTTCTGGAATTTCTTTGTATCGTCTCATTTTGTTGCAGCTTTTTTTAGATCTTTTGTCTGACTTGATTTTGTCGGGACAGATTCTGCTTAAGTGATTTCTTTATTGACCACATCTGGAGTTAATCAGGCTTGGGTGTGATCAATGAAAATTAACCAAAAACTGCGACTAACCACCATTAATTCATGATTTAACAAAGGGGGGGGGGGGGGGGGGGGGGATTACTTTTTCACACAGGGCCAGGTAACGTTAAATAGTTTTTTCATAATGATAAACGAAATCACCATTTAAAAACAGCATTTTAAGTTCAATTGGGTTGTATTTGTCTGACATTTACATTTGTTTGACAATCTTAAACAAAGTGGGGAAACTATGGAAAAATATAAGAATTTGAGAAAGGGGGGGTGGGGGGACAATACTTTTTCATGGCGCTGTAACCCTGGAACCTTGACACTAATCACTACTTTCCTATTAGCCAGGGCTTTGGCACCATCTTAAGAGTGACAGAAGAGCACAAAAAAATGCAAATAGGTGAGTTTTTCTCAGGTGTTCCACAGAAAGAAACCGGTGAATTCATGAAAAGGTGGTTTTTCACCCTACCGGCATAAAGCAGTTTAGTTTCTACATTTTCACAAAAGTCAACAATTCTAATAATTTAAAAAGGTTTAAAATACTGGCTTGTCATATAAAGCAACTTAACTGTGAGGTGGCATCTGTAAAGACAAAGTTGAAGGTGGTGATAAAAGAGAAAGTGGGCAAACTATTTAAAAACATATTACTTAATACAGTTCCAAAAAATGTATGTGCCGAAATGAAGGCCCCCCGCCCCCTTTGGGGGAAAAACCCCCCCAAAAACTTTCTACTAAAAGGATGCCTGGTACTGTCTGTAATTGAGTAAATAAATACTCCAAGCGCCGCTTTTAAGGAAACACAGTTCATGTCCATATTGGACCCCACTTTAATGAAGAAACGTCAAAATTCAAAAATCTAAACGTGAATAGAACTTTTGTAAATGGCATCACTACATGTTGTACCTTCCAAGCTAAAGTCCAGGAGGACATAATCGTAGACGGTCTCAGTCTTGGTCTCCACTTGAGGTCTCTTCAGCGTCGAGTAGATCTTCCCGGGGCTGCTGTCCTCCGGGTCCTCCAACTTCCTCAAACCGCAGCCCATGGCCTCAGAGGCGGGGAGAGTGAAGCGGAGGAGCCGCTCAAAATCTCTCTGGTTCACTCTTTTGTTCGCCCACACTAACGGGCCGCGGTCATCCCCCGAGCCGTACGCGGTGGTGGTCCTCTGCGAGAGCTCCGTCCCAGTGGAAGCGGGACAAAGAGAGTCCAAGTCGGAGTTGAGAAGCAGAAGGAGCTCGGTCACTTGTGCCGCTGCGGTGAGGCGGAATGGTTTCTCGCCCCCCCAGGAGAAAAACTTTCCCACGTCGTCAAGAGGGCGAAAATGGAACAACTTCCTTTTCGACTTTTCAAATTAAGACAGAGCTTCCGTCTTTTCACTCCGCAGGCTGATCGGATCACTTGGCCCGGTAGGGATTGTTGAGCCACTCATTTCGAGATAAAAGAAGTGCGTTGTGAGTCGTAACTACTGGAATCACAATCTCGCTTGTACTAGATAGCAACAATCTACTTGAGGCGAAAGTCGCAACATCTCCAGTTCATTTATATTCATTTTTCAACGTAGCTGTAATAAGCTTTACTTCCTTTGTCATAATTTCATTGGTTTTGTGCTTTTATTTTGAAAATGTCTAAAGTGACAAGAAATTTGGCATATGGCAACAGATTCCTTTGTGTTCACTGAAATGTTTAGAATTTTTAGCTTGAAAACAATTTAAAACATCATTATTCATGACAATTATTTTTTTTACAAAACATGAACATTATATCAATACACTTTGTGTATACAATATACTTTAAACATTTTGAACTAAGCTGTTTCCAGGCAAAATTTCAAAATCACACATGAGGAAAATCACCCATAAATATTGTGTAATTGTATAAATTTTTTCGTTGGTGTTTAAATCTCACGCTCAGATCAGTTTGCATGTTGACCCTGTGCTGGTGTGGGTTTTCTGCGGATACTCCGGCTTCCTCCCACGCCTCATGCATGTTAGGTGTATTGAAGACTAAACTGTCCGGGTGTGCGTGCGAGTCAACGACTGTTTGTCACATGAGCCCTACGATAGACTGGCAATCAGTCCAGGGTGTGCCCTGCCTGGCTCCAGCTCATCAACGACCTTAATAAGGACAAGCCCTACATAGAAAATGTATGGACGGAGGATAAAGCACTCATACTTGTGAAATAATTTTCTCCATATTTGACCAACAGCTGCTCTTCCTCTGCACACGGCTCATCTCCATATTTTTAATCTTTTTTTAAATCTGGATTCTGGACCGTCCTTTGGGAAGAAGCAGTATCCTCTTCCCATGTCTCCATGGTAACGGTGGCTCAGGTCCTGTCCCTGCTTGACGCATCTGGACTGAAGGCCTTGTGACCATATTTATTCGTCTTGTTGGTCTATTTATAACTGGTCATCCTGTTTTTCCGCCCATAAACACAATATTTCATGGAATATTTGTAAATTCTGACCAGACATTTACTTCCTGTTTGAGTGTCCATGCAGGATGAGGGATCCTCGTCCTGTTTTGCCCGATTTGATCCCAATGCAAAAGTCTAAATCCAGAAGAAATAGAGAACAGAAATGTATATGGAGCTGCAGACAGAAGATTGGAAGATTTCTGTCCCCTAGACTGATTCACTCGCAAATACTTTGCTGTCAGTTATGGAAAGCTGAACTGCTACCATGGAAGGGCACATTACCTTATTCTTCTCAATACAAAACTGTCATGGAAATATGAGTTTAGAACATCCAGTAATTGAGCGATAATTTTTCCCCATAATCGATCGAGTAAATTTAGTCTGTCACACTTGGCTTATAATACACCAAATATTCAATTTAGACTTTGTGGAGTTATTGATATCGTCTGTAACTGGATGCATGAATTGTACAGTCAAGTTCTAGTAATCACTAGAATGTAGGTCTTAAGACAGGTGTCAAACTCATTTTTGTCAGGGTCTACATTGTAGTTATGGTTTCCCTCAGCGGGCCGTTAGGACTGTGAACCCATATAAATGTATGATCACCTCATAATATTGCATACACACAACAAATTGATGGAGAACTATTTAACCACGTTTTCTGTTTACAACATTCAATAAACGTTTGGGAACTGAGGACACTAATTGTTGAAGCTTTGTAGGTGGAATTCTTTCCCATTCTTGCTTGATGTACGGCTTCGGCTGTTCTACAGTCCGGGGTCTACGTTGTCGTATTTTACGCTTCATAATGCGGCACACATTTTCAATGGGAGACAGGTCTGGACTGCAGGCAGGCCAGTCTAGTAGCCGCACTCTTTTACTACAAAGCCACGCTGTTGTAACGTGCAGAATGTGGTTTGGGATTGTCTTGCTGAAATAAGCAGGTGCGTCCGTTGCTTGGATGGCAGCATATGTTTCTCCAATACCTGTATGTACCTTTCAGCATTAATGGTGCCTTCAAAGATGTGTCAGTTACCCATGCCATTGGCACTAACACAGCCCCATGCAATCACAGATGCTGGCTTTTGAACTTTGCGCCCATAACAGTTCGGATGGTTCTTTTCCTCTTTGGCCCGGAGGACACGACGTCCACAATTTCCAAAAACAATGTGAAATGTGGACTCGTCGGACCACAGAACACTTTTCCACTTTGCATCAGTCCATCTTAGATGAGCTCTTTTTGATGCAGTGCCGCCTGAGGGATCGAAGGTCACGGGCATGCAATGTTGGTTTTCGGCCTTGCCGCTTAAATGCAGTGATTTCTCCAGATTCTCTCAACCTTTTGATGATATTATGGACCGTAGATGATGAAATCGCTGAATTCCTTGCAATTGTACATTGAGGAACATTGTCCTTAAATAGTTCGAGTATTTTCTCACGCATTTGTTCACAAAGAGGTGGCTTGTGAATGACTGAGCAATTCAGGGAACCTCCATTTATACCCAAACACGGCACCCACCTGTTCCCAATTAGCCTGTTCACCTGTGGGATGTTCCAAACAGGTGTTTGATGAGCATTCCTCAACTTTCTCAGTCTTTTTTGCCACCTGTACCAGCTTTTTTGGAACGTGTTGAAGCCATAAAATTCTACGTTAATTCTTATTTGCTAAAAACAACCACGTTTATCAGTTTGAACATTAAATATCTTGTCTTTTTAGTGTATTCAATTCAATATAGGTTGAACATGATTTGCAAATCATTGTATTGTTTTTATTTATGTTTAATACAACGTCCCAACTTCATTGGAATTGGGGTTGTAAAAAGGGGATTGGTTATAAAAAGTGAAGACAATTTGCAATTTTGGTATTTTAGCAAGAAATATGAAGTCGAAACATGATTTGCTTTCGGAGGCCACATCAAATGATGTGGTGGGCGGGATATGGCCTTGATTTTGACATCTTTGTCTCATGTTAATGTGAAATATACAGCCATCCATATTTCCAGATATACAATAAATATAAATAATCAATTGATTCAATGTTTTTTTTCCCCTGACAATTCGACACTAATTGCCCTCTCCATATACAGTAACAGGGTGAGTGGTTTTACCTGATTTTAATTTGATTATACGGTGTTAATCACTCATTGTTAAGAATGCAGCTTTAATACTGTCGAAAGATTAATGCAGATCAATGATTCATGCAGATATACTGTAAATTTACAATTTGATTGTGCTACTAAAAGTCAATCCATTGATCAAATGACTGCTGTTTGCACACATTGAATGTGGAGCCTTCAGGCCATTGCTTGATCAAGCAGCATTTAAGTGGTGCAGTAGAGCAGATCAATGAAATTAAGTAGTCCAGTCAGAGGAGTTCATGCCCCCCTTCACTAGTGGGCCATCTGCCCCTTTTTTTATGAGCAGTAATGCAATCAGTGGCAGACGGTCAGGGTTGATCTTTGACTGTTATCTGCTCAGTCACCAATCAGCGACGAGGTGTGCAGTGGCCTAACAGCTTGACGCCGCACCTCGTGCCGTCTCTCAGTTCCAAAGGGAGTCAGACTAGATTAAAATCAGACAGAGACTTTGCAAAATAATGTGTCAGAATGAAGTTATTAGTCTACATGTAAAAACCTGGCCACCAAATGTCTCGGTTTATCCACTTATGTTAGCAAGGTACTTCCAATCATTTAATGGGGTGACAGTGCCATTTCCTGTTCTGTGCGTGTGGTGGATGGGCCGCCGCTTCCTACACGCAGAGCACAAATTGTACGTAGGGCCTAATCCTCCATGAGGGGACACATTTTGCTCGAGGAGACGCATTTGCGTGAATGCGCAATGCATGCGCATATGTGCTCCCTTGAGGTGCACAAGAGCTCCAGTTTAGCACGAGGAGAGAGCACATCTGCCTCACAGTTCTGGGGACCGGGGTTCAAATCCCAGCCCCGCCTGTGTGGAGTTTGCATGTTCTCCCTGTGCCTGGGTGGGTTTTCTCCACGCACTCCGGTTTCCTCCCGCATCCCAAAAACATGCGAGGTAGGTCGATTAAAGACTCTAAATTGTCCATAGGTGTGAATGTGAGTGCGAATGTTTGCTTGTTTCTATGTGCGCTGCGATTGGCTGGCGACCGGTTCAGGGTGTAATCCGGCTACCGCCCGAAGATTTCGGGGATAGGCTCCAGCAGCGCACAACCCTGGTGAGGATAAGCGGTAAAGAAAATGGATGTATATTATTTTTATTATTATTATTATTATTATTATTAAATACGGAGACCCTGGACTGAAGCTGTACATCAAGCAAGAACGGGGAAGAATTCCGCCTGCAAAGCTTCAACAATTAGTGTCCTCCGTTCCCAAACACTTATTGAGTGTTGTTCAAAGGAAAGCTGTTTTAACACCGTGGTAAACTCCCTAACTTGATGAACTTTTGGATAATTTCACCTGTAAAATCTCAAACGTCATCAATGCTGTCGCTCCTAGTAAAACTAAGACAATCTTGAGGCGACCTCGAACACCGTGGAGGAGCACAATGATGGTAAAGACCTCTAAATCAAAGTGTAGGGAAGCAGAACATAAGTGGAGAAAAACTAAACTCCAAATTGACTATGACCTCTACAGACAAAGTCTTTGTAATTTTAACCAAAAGTTAGTCAGGGTTCGACAGCAACACTTTTCTGAAATCATCAGTAACAACTTCAACAACACTCGCACTCTGTTTGCTGTGGTTAACAAGCTCATTTGCTTGTTATTTTAGTGAAAAAATACAATCCATCAAGTTAAATAACAGCAAAATGATTAAATGTTACTACATCCGAAGCCACTCAGGAAAAACACTATTACCATGTCAGAAATTGTTACAGTTGACCAAAAAAACTGTAGTGAAAACGGTTCAGCAGCTATCTTGACTCAATACTATCTGACTTTTTCAAAGATATTGTGAAGTCTGTGCTTGGTGATTTGCAGCAAATAATCAATTGCTCACTTTAGTCAGGCGAGTTTCCTTAAGGTCTTAAAGTAGCTGCCATTAAGCCTCTACTAAAAAATAGAACGCTGGACGCTTCCATGTTAGCAAGCTATAAACCCATCTCAAATCTCCCTCCCCCAAATCTCCTAGCCAAGATTTTTGAGAAAGTTATTTTTAATCAACTCAGCAATTTCCTGAACTTAAATGGACTTCAATTCAATCAGGGTTCCGAAGTCATCACAGTACAGAATCTCCTCTTATCAAAGTGCTAAATGATATAAGGTTGAATACTGACTCTGGAAAAGTCTCAATTCTGGTCTTGTTGGACCTCAGTGCGGCTTTAGATGCGGTAGATCATAATATACTGCTGAACAGGTTGGAAATGTGGGTAGGACTAAATGGAACAGTCCTTAAATGGTTCAGGTCCTACCTGGAGGAAAGGAGTGATTTTGTAACCATTGGAAGTGTTCAATCTCATCGAATGGCAATCACCTATGGGGTCCATCAAGAGTCAGTTCTTGGATCCCTCCTGTTCATTCAGCCTGTATATGCTAACCTTGGGTCAAATTCTTCAGAACTTTAATTTTGACTCTCATAGCTATGCAGATGACACACAGTTATATCTAGCAGTGTCTTCGGATGACTACAGTTCAATTGAGGTGTTGTGTCTAAAATTGAGGTGTTGTTGTCTAAAACAGATAAATAATTGGATGAGACAAGATTTTCTTCAATTTAACCACAACAAAACTGAGATAATTGTTTTTGCCAATAAAGAAAAGAGGATAGATTCCGACCTGACTTTCAAAAGTCATATCAAATCAATGACTAAAACTGCCTTCTACCATCTGAAGAACATACCTAGAGTGAAGGCTTGCATGTGTCAAGCCGACCAGGTGAAGCTCATCCATGGTTTTATCTCAAGTAGACTTGACTATTGTAATGGTCTTCTGACTGGACTCTCTAAAATGAGACTTAAACAGCTGCAGCTCATTCAGAATGCTGCAGCTCGGGTTCTGACCAGAACAAAGAGGGCAGAGCGTATGACTCCAATTCTAAAGTCTTTACACTGGCTTCCAGTCAGCTTTAGAATATATTTTAAAGTTTTGCTACTGGTCTATAAATCACTAAACAGTTTAGGTCCTGAATACATGAAAGAAATGCTAATGGCATATAAACTGAGCAAGGCTCTGAGCTCTACAGACTCAGGTCAAATAGTGGAGCACAGAGTCCAAAGCAAACATGGTGAAGCAGCATTTAGCTATTATGCCGCAGAGAATGAAATAAGTTGCCAACAGAAGTGACGTCAGCCCCAAGTGTGAATGTGTTTAAGTCCAGGTTAAAAACACTTCATTTTTCTCATGCTTTTTAGAGCATTTCCACTTTTAAATGATATTTCTTACACGTTACGCACTTTTTAATACAAACCCCCCCAATATTTTAATTGTATTTTGATTTGTTTTTCTCTTTGTTTTCAATGTTTCTAAGCTGTTTTGTTTTTGAATGCTTTTAATCATGCAAAGCACATTGATTTACATTGTGTATCCGCTGTATAAATACATTTGCTTTGCTTTGCTTTCTTAGCTAGCTAAAGAACCAACGTACGAACGACCCAAGTGAAGAAATTAACTAACTAACTCACCAACTAGGTAATACATCAACAAACTAGTTAATAGACAACTAACTTCCGAACAAACCAACAAACGACGGTGCTAACAAACCAACCAACAAACTAAAGCTCACACACAACTAATAGAATAACTAGATAACAAAACCAACTAACAAACTAAGGAACCAACTAATGAATGAACTAATAAGCTAAAAAACACCTAGTAAACTGACTAGCTAAGGAACCAACTAACGCATGAAAAATCAAGAGTTAATTATTAATTGTTATTTTAAAAAAAATACAAAATTGATTAGCATTGCAAATGAGAATCTGTTCGAAATAGCTTTACCTGGATAACGAAAGGTTCAATGAAATAAAATAAAATGAAGGCAAGTGTTACTTACAGTATGTATAATGGACAGCCTTACAGCCCGTAGTTTTATGAAAGTGCCATTTGTATTGTTATGTCATCAACAATAGCATCAGCGACCACGTTGCTGGCATCCTTTCCTTATGTTATAGACACACGCGCACACACACAAGAAGTCAATATAGTGTGTGCACACATTTTGGTTTTGGTGTGTGATGATGTGTACAAAGGAAATGGATGAAAGGAAGGAAGGAAGCAGACTGGATGAGAGGTATTAATGGTGCAAGGGAAGAAGGTAGGGAAACCCTTCAAAAAAGAATATTCACTGCGCACTGACTGTATATTTGTATCTTATTGTGGCAGCTGGCCACCATCGACACCTGCACTTACAAAACAAACAAACAAAAATCACACACACACACGCACACAGACGCACAACAATAAAACACGAGACAATAATTAATGATTTTACACAAAGTATTTGAATGAACCACATCTCTAAATTGTTTTGATCGAACGGCGATGATGATGATGATGATGAAGAATATAATGATGATGATGATGATGACGCTCGCCCATAGACAGCTGGGAGAGACCCCAATGAGGATAGGCGAAAATGGATGCACGGAAAGTTCTTCTCCACGCGTCACTGTCGATTTGTTTGTAGATGGCGCCCTCTGGTGTTGTAAAGTCACAAAGCGTACGAAGCGTCCAAAGAAATGACCTCATCATCTGACTTTTCCCAAATTGTTTAAAGTCATAGTCATCTTACTGGACGTAAACCTCTGACGTTGAAGAATGTATATGAAAAATTGCCCCAAAGAAATCCTTCTGTCATTATTCTGGAATCTAGCAAATAGAAATAATTTCGGTAATCCTAATTGACCTCAATAAAAGTTTAGTCTGATTGCATGTCAGAGAGTGAAAAAAGCTCGTGTCTTTTGATACAGTGTACGCAAACGTCTGTTTTCGACTGCATATATTTTGTTGTTGTTTTTTTCTTCCTCTTTATATGTTCAAATAAAGCAATCAATCTATTGCACTTAGTATTGTTGATTTAATTATATCGTATTGTCAGTTTAATTAGATATGTGATTTATATTGAATTTATTTTAGTAATTTCCACCCAGCCATCCATTCGCTTATCCTGATCAGGGTCTCACCCCCTCACCACCTGTGTGTTAATTAACTAGTTCAATAGCAACAAACATTTCTTGCGTTACATCAGAGAAGGGAATCCATTTCCAAACATCTTGGAGCATTGAAACGTCGTTTGAGGAGATGAACCTCATATGTTTCATGTGGTCCAATCAGTGGTGGACCTGGCATTTGGTACCTGGGCCTTCAGTGGGGACCTACCCGACTTGATCCATCTCTTTCTAGCACCACGGTTACGTCGCAATGAAGTATTTCAGAAACAAAACTTCGTAAAAAAAAAAATCTTACTCACCACCTGTAGTTTAAGTTAGGTCAGCCAGCACCACTGATTCTTAAGGCCCCTCGAACATGAGGTTGACATGGCAGCACAATGGGGCTTACTGTAAATCTGATTGGACACAAAATTCTAACATCCAAGTGTACTGGAAGCAGTGCAGCCAAGAGAAACATTATTAAATGAAGACAATAGACTGTTGATAATAATCCATCCATCCAATTTCATGGAATAAATATTAGAATTTAGGTTGTAAATGTAGATAGTCCTGAGGCCAGCAGAGAAGGCCTTGCTGGCCCTGACCTCTCACCGCTGGGTCGAATTAAAAACAAGCTAGATTTGCATATTTACATGACAAAGAGAAACAATAACATGACTTCTTCCTCCTTTTTAGATAGAAATTGAGTCGAGGTCCTGAAGGGACCCCCAGAGGAATGGAACACAGAACATCATGCGCCCGTAAACACACGCGCGCTCTCAAAAGTCATTTGTCTTTTTCACGCCAAGGTGGCAGCATAGCATGAAGGCACGATTTTCAACAGTGGGACACTTGACCATTGGCCACTTTTTAAACCTCTACAGTGCAATCGGTACATCAAAATCATTTCAGGACAATAGTCATGATACTTAATTAGTGTCACACGTACCGCAAATAACATTTACAAGTCATAATATTTACAAGTAGGCTTATAGTTACAGTATTTCTCAATTGCTAAAACACAAAACCCTACTGTCTGAACCAAACGTGCCGTGTCCTGAACCCATTTATTGAATTGGTCACCATTTTGGCAGAACCAGGCATGTTCAGAAACCTGGTTAAAATAGACTTCTATCTATACCCTGCCTCAGTATAGTACCATATATTCCTGTTGAAAGTGCAAAAAGGGACGAGGAGTCTCCTTATATGTGTCTAATAGATTACATTTCACGCCCAGAGGGGAGCTGAGTGTCCACCTAGAAAATATTCTTATCGGTTCTGTGGTTATCAAAATCCCATCTTGCCATCCCATTAATGGGAAAAAAATATTATAATTGGCTGCCACCTGACACCGATCTCAGCAACTTTAATGAGGCTCTTTTCTCCATCTTGGAAGGAACACAAATTGTGTATACTACCAGGTGATTTCAACATCGATTTGTTTAAGATGGACTTGTCTACTGTTGACTTCATGAACACACTATATGCTACTTATTTCACCCCCTAATTGTTAAACCCCTTACGTATTACAAGAGCTGCAGGTTCTCTCATTGACAAATATCCTATACAATTCTTTAGATTTTGGAATAACCTCAGGTTTATTGACATCAGATATTACAGATCATCTTCCTGTTTTTCAGATGATGCATAACAAAGGAAATAACAGACGCAATAATTTTTTATAAAAATAAATACAGCAAAATTACTCAACAGATTTTGGAGTCCATGTCTGTGGTGTCCTGGGATGATGTTCTAAAGTCACAAGATGTTAATGAAGCCTTTCAGGTATTTTTAGTACAATTTTAGAGACCAGCTTTCTTATGATCACCCCAAAAAACATGAATAACTCATCTAAAGAGAAAACAGATGAACTAAAAAAAATAACTCTTGTAAGAAAAATAAACTACATAGGAAAGCTATGAGAAATCCAACTGTTTCGCACATCTGCCTCACAGTTCTGAGGACCCTCGTTCAAATCCGGCCATTTGCATGTTCTCCCTATGCCTGCATGGGTTTTCTCCGGGTACTCCATACACACACACACACACACACACACACACACACACACACACACACATATATATATATATATATATATATATATATATACACACACACACACACACACACACACGGCGGCACGGTGGGTGAAGAAAATTATTGTAGAAATAAAATATACAAAATAATTAAAAATACATTGATAAATTTTTACAAGGGCAATTAATAAATGGTAGAGGAATAGAGAAATGTATTGTTTTAAATGAATATATTTGTCACGTTTGTAATCGTACGGTTTTGGACTGGACCCAAACGCAGATGGAGGCAGAGGAAGTAGTTGAGAGTGGTTTATTTAGGAATAGCTCAGGGTCTGTATTTCCAAGGCGTGATGGTGGTCCGTAGTGCTGATTGAGAACATGTGAGCGGGCGAGGAGGTGATGATTGCTGGAGAGAGAGGGAAAAGCGATGCACAAAGCGCCACCCAACCTCCAAAGAGGAACTGCAGGGCACAGATCATGACAGTACTGCCCCCTCAACCGACACCTCCTGGCATCCATCCAGGTTTCCAGGGTTGGCCGCAAAAAAATCCCTAATAAGAGAGTCATCTAATATGAGTTTGCGAGACATCCAGGAACGTTCCTCCGGACCATAAGCCTCGTAGTCCACCAGGAACACATCCACACATCCAAGGTGCGCGACACCGTGAAGGCAGGATGGTCGTCGATGATACGGGGGAGTGGAGGAGGTACAGCCGGAGAGCTCAGGGTACTGATGGAGACTGGCTTGAGCAGAGAAACATGAAATGTTGGGGCAATCCGGAGAGACTGGGGAAGCTTCAACTGTACGGAGGTGAAATTTATGACTTTGTGACGGGGAAAGGTCCAATGAAATGTGACGTGAGCTTACATGATTTAGTTTGGAGAGGGAGGTCACGGGAGGAGAGCCAAACCATCTGACCCACCTTGTATACAGGCATAAGGCAGCGATGAAGATCCGCCAACCGCTTATTTCTTTTGGCTGAACGAGCCAGGGCAGCCCTGACGTCCTTCCAAATACTGCTCCCTTACAGAAGGAACCACCACCGTGTACTCCTGTTCCTTTAACAGAGGAGGTTGGAAACCATAGCATGCCATGAATGGAGACCTAACTGTGGCGGAGCTGGTGAGGGAATTGTGGTCATATTCAACCCACGGGAGAAAGTCTCTCCAGGAGGTGGGATTGTGTGGGGCAACGCAGTGTAGGGGATACTCCAGATTTTGATTTGCCTGCTCCATCTGGCTGTTGGATTGTGGATGGTAACCAGAAGACAGACTGGCTGCTGCGCCCACCACCTTACAGAACTCCTTCCAAACCTGGGAGGAGAACTGAGGACCTCGGTCCGAGACAATGTCAATGGGGATGCTTTGAAGTTTGAACACATGAAGGACAAGAAGGTTAGTGGTCTTGAAAGCAGTAGGTAACTTGGGAAGGGGTACGTAATGGACACATTTGGAGAACCGATCTATGATGGTAAGAATGATGGTGTTACCTTCAGAGGGTGTAGGCCGGTGACGGAGTCCAAGGCAATGTGGAGCCAATGGCTGCTCGGGATGGGTAAGGGGTGCAGCAGACCAATGGGGGATTGATGCGAAGCTTTTCCTCGGGCACAGACAGAGCAGGCTAGGACAAACTCTTTCACTGTCTTTCGTCAGGCTGGGTCACCAGAAGTGTTGTTGGATGAACTGGATGGTATGGGTCATTCCAGGGTGACAGGTAAGTTTGGAGTTATGGGCCCACTAAAGTACTTTGGAGCAGGCAGAATTGGGTACGAAGAGCCTGTCAAGAGGTCTGGTCTTGAGATCAGGTTGGGTTCTCTGAGCCTTTTTAACCACTTGATTGATCGCCCACGTGGCAGCCCCAATGAAGCAGGAGGAGCGAATGATGGGGTCCGGTTCCACCGAGCTGGATGGGGCTGAATAAAGGCGAGAGAGGGCATCAGTCTTGCTGTTGTGAGAACCAGGGCGGAAGGAGAGGCTGAAGTTGAATTGACTGAGGAATAAGGCCCAATGAGTTTGCCAGGGATTCAGACGTTATGTGGAACGGAGATAAGGTGGTCAGTCCATATGATAAAAGGAGATACATTCCCCTCCAGCCACTGCCTCCATTCTTCCAAGGCCCAGACGATAGCCAGCAGCTCACGATTTCCTAATAATAATTGTAATTCCATTCGGACGGGAAAGGCGAGGGGAGAAAAAGGCACAGGGATGTAAATTTTGGGATTCGGGGGCCCGCTGGGAGAGAATGGCCCCATCTCCAGTGTCAGAGGCGTCAACCTCCACAACGAATTGGAGGGAGGGGTTGGGTTGTCTCAGGATGGCGGCACAAGAGCTCCTTCAAGCGTTTGAAGGCTTTGGATGCTGCCGTAGTCCACTGATATGGAGAGCTGGTGAAGGTGAGACTAGTGAGAGGTACGGCCACTTTACTGTAATCCCGGATGAATCGATGGTGGAAGTTTGCGAAACCAAGGAAATGGTGCAGTTCCTTGCGGGTGGAGGGAATGGGTCACTTGACCACTGCTTGGATTTTAGCCGGGACGGGTTGTAATTCTCCTTTGGCAATGATGTATCCCAGTAAGTGTACAGAGGAGAGGTGGAATTCGCACAGACGCTCAAGGACTTGGCGGACATGTTGTTGATGTGCTTCCAGAGACCGGGAGAAGATGAGGATATCATCTAAATCGACAGAGACGAACCGGTTGATCATATCACGGAGGATGTCGTTGAAGAAGTTTTGAAAGACTGCGGGGACGTTGGTTAACCCCAAGGGCATGACCAGGTATTCAAAGTCTCCAAGGGGGATATTGAAGGCAGTTTCCCATCCGTCCCCCTCTTTAATGCGGATGAGATGGCATGCGTTGCGGAGGTCTAACTTGGTGAATATCTAGGCGTCGCAGAGGGTTTCAAATGAATGGTTAATGAGGGACAATGGGGCTTTGTTCTTGACTGTAATATTGTTGAGACCTCGGAAGTCAATGCAGGGGAGGAGAGTGGTATCTTTGTTTTCAACAAAAAAGAAACCAGCCCCCATGGGGTAAGAAGAGAGCCGGATGAGTCAAAAAGCAAGGGAGTCACCGATATAGTTTTCCATAGTATTCTTCTCAGGACGGGAAAGGTTAAAGAGGTGACTGGAGGGGAGAGGGGCTCCAGGCAGGAGGTCGATGGTGCAGTTGTAGGGGTGGTGGTGGGGTAGAGAGATTGCAAGATCCTTACTGAACACCAGAGAGAGATCGTGGTATTGTTCTGTAACCCGGGAGTGATCGATTGGTGTCACTGGTGGCTGAGGTTTGCTGGAGGTCGGGACGGCCGAGAGAATACAGTGGAAGTGGCAGAAGTAATTCCAAACAATGATAAACAGGTGGGTCCAATCGATGGTGGGGTTGTGTTTTTTGAGCCAGGGGTTTCCAAGGACCAATAGGGTCTCAGGGGAAGGAATAACGAATAGTTAGAGGGCTTCCCGGTGATTTCCTGTGATGAACAGGGTGAACGGTGCCATCTGGTGAGTGAAAGGGAGGTAAGCTGCCCGTCCAGGGCCATAACCTTCTTCGGAAAGGGAGGGGTTCGAGGGATAGTCAGAGCTGACACGCCAAACCCTCATGAATAAAGTTGTCGTCGGTGCCGGAGTCAATAAGGGCGGTGACCGGGGTATTGCAATCTCAACCAAGGATAAATGAGGGAATGGTCATGGGGGAGGGAGAGCTGGGGGAAGTGTTGGTTTGGCTCACCACGGTGCCCTCAGTTCGTGGGAGCCCTGTCTTTTGGTTTCATTGGGCAGGTGGCAATGAAGTGGCCTGGCTGTCCACAATATATACACAGTCGTTGACTGATGCGGCGCTGACTCTCCGGAGGGTATAGTTGAGTCTTGCCAAGTTGCATGGGCTCCTCCAGTCCAGTAGTGAGTGATGAGGAAGCGGCAGGGGTTTCTGTGTGCAGCGGGATTGTTGGAGGGGCTGTGCCCATGGAAGGTGCGACACTGCACGTTCTAACCTCTTTCTCTCTAACTCTTACTAATCGATTATCCAATTTGATCACTAATGAGATTAATTCCTCCAGTGAGGTGGGCTCGTCCCTAGCGGCTAGCTTGTCTTTAAGCCACTCAGAGAGACCTTGAATGAAAACCCCCTTTAATGGGGAATGAATCGAATGAGGCTAGTACCGGTGAAGAAAGGAGCACCTACGACGAGTGTTTTCTTTTAACCAGTTCTCTGTGGCTCTCGTTTGAATGTAATCAAACAACTGCAGTTCATTTCTAACAACTGATGGTTTGTCCATTGGCGAGTAACACACATGGAGAAGGATTGGTTAAATTTTCCTGTCCAATTTAGTCTTCTCTTCGTTCACTTTACTTGTTTTTAGCACTGGCTCTGCTCCCTCTCCATATCTTCTCTGATGCATTTGTTAAAGAATGGACGTCGGCCGGCTCCACGTTGGAGCGAAGCTCCTCGTGGTTTTAGCATTGTTGACAAACAGCTAAAGTCCAACAGTGGAAATAATCTCCACTCAATAAAATATCACTGCCAAAAGGCTGATATAGTGCAAATGGCCCAGCACGAGGCAAAGAGCATGGAAAGTGTACAATGAAGGCGAAAGTAATATACAGGGGCTGAAATAAGTATTTAACATGTCCCCATTTGCGGCACGGTGGACGACTGGTTAGAGCGTCAGCCTCACAGTTCTGAGGAGCCGGGTTCAATCCCCGTCCCCGCCTGTGTGGAGTTTGCATGTTCTCCCCGTGCCTGCGTGGGTTTTCTCCGGGCACTCCGGTTTCCTCCCACATCCCAAAAACATGCATTCATTGGAGACTCTGAATTGCCCGTAGGTGTGACTGTGAGTGCAAATGGTTGTCTGTTTGTATGTGCCCTGCGATTGGCTGGCAACCAGTTCAGGGTGTACCCCTCCTCCTGCCCGATGACAGCTGGGATAGGCTCCGGCACACCCGCGACCCTAGTGAGGAAAAGCAGCTCAGAAAATGGATGGATGGAATGTAATGTAACTTTTGTACGGGATACAAAGACTGGATTTAACAAAATATCTGAATTGGACATCATTTTTTTTTGTTTACAAAAAGGTAGCCACATTGAGGACTAAAATGATTTTGATGTTTGCAAAAACGTGAGGATAAGCGGTACAGAAAATGGACGGATGGATGTACGATAGGTTCTTTGAGGACTAAAATGACTTGACAGCTGGGATAGGCTCCAGCATGCCCGCGACCCTAGTGAGGATAAGCGGCTCAGAAAATGGATGGATGGATGTCCCCATTTTTCTCACTAAATATACTTCCTATTTCTTCCTATTCCTAAATATACTTCCTTGCTATTGACCTGAAAATGTCACCAGATGTTGGGAACAACCCAAGTAATCAATACATTCAAAGAATGTAGAACAAATAAGATCAGAAATTAAGTTGTGTGTAAAAATGTGAAATGACACGGGAAAAAGTATTGAACACATGATGAAAGGGAGGCGCAAAAAGCCATGGAAAGCCAAGACAACACAACTTGTTTGGATGCCATAATGCACACCACGTTTGGAGGAGAAATGGCACTGCACATCACTCTAAAAACACCACACCAACAGTGAAGTTCCGAGGTGGGAACATGATGGTGTGGGGCTGCTTTCTCAGCAAATGGTACTGGTAAACTGGGCATTGTACCAAGACATTCTTGACAAAAATCTGCTGCTATCTACAAGGATGATGATAATGAAACGAGGGTAGACATCTCAGCAGGATAATGACCCAAAACATACTGCCAAGGAAACTCTCAATTGGTTTCAAAGAAGGGAAACAAGCTACTGGAATGGCACAGCCAATCACCTAACATGAATCCAATTGAAAATCTATGGAAAGACCTGAAACTCAAGGTCCATAAAAGAAGCCCACGGAACCTTCAAGATTTAAGGATTGCTTGTGTGGAGGAATGGGCCAAAATCACACCAGAGCAATGCATGCGACTAGTTTCTCCTTACCGGAGGCGTCTTGAAGCTGTCATTGCAAACAAAGGCTTTTGTACAAAGTATTAAATAAATACCAGTTGGCGTGTTCAATGCTTTTCCCCTGTGTCATTTCAGATTATTACACGCAACATAATTTCTGATCTTATTTGTTCAACTGTTTTTGTACGTAGGGATTACTTGGGTTGTTCCCAACATCTGGTGAAATTTTCATGTCAATAGCACCTTGGTAAATATAGTTAATGAGAAATATGGTGACGTGTTCAATACTTATTTCAGCCGCTGTAGCTGCTGTAAAAAGGCTGCCAGTTAAGGTGGACACAACAAGTGCCGATATTCTCCGCCAAAGAATGTCACCGCCAAAAACGTTGAAAACAGTGGTAAAATTAATGGACAGAAAAAGTGACCACATTAACTGCCAGAAAAAAAATTGCAAGTCTAATGTGAGGGATACTTCCTCATTAAACAGTAGGTGGCTCAAATAAGCATTGCTGTTTCCCACTATGCACAGGATCGAGTCGCTATAATAGCAAAATCAGCTTCAACCATTTTTCTAAAGACCCCCTTCTATCGTTGTGTGAATAGAACAACTATATGCCAGTAGCAATGTCATCATGGCATACAGTAAGTTTGAAAGTTTGTCAGCACAAGAGAAGAATACTTACGGAAACAGCGTAAACTGGGTTTCGATCCATCCATCCATTTTCTGAGCCGCTTATCCTCACTAGGGTCGCGGGAGTGCTGGAGCCTATCCCAGCTATCATCGGGCAGGAGGCGGGGGTACACCCTGAACTGGTTGCCAGCCAATCGCAGGGCACATGCAAACAAACAACCATTCGCACTCACATTCACACCTACGGGCAATTTGAAGTCGTCAATTAACGTACCATGCATGTTTTTGGGTTGTGGGAGGAAACCGGATAGCCCGGAGAAAACCCACGCAGGCACAGGGAGAACATGCAAACTTCACACAGGCGGGGCCGGGGATTGAACCCGGGTCCTCAGAACTGTGAGGCAGACGCTCTAACCAGTCGACCACTGTGCCGCCTAAACTGGTTTTTCATATCATAAATTCTGTCTGCTCCATTCTGAGTGCTAGGGTCCCGTTTAAGAATATTTGCGTATCCAGATGAATGTGACTGGGTGACAGAAGGCCGAGAAATTACATGTTTTCATGCTTTTCATGAAACAGCAACGTTATTGTCCTCAATTAATGTATTTCTGTTATTTTAGCTCAACAATGCTAGTTCTGCGAGAATTGTACAGTCTAATTGTTATTCAGCTCCACTTAATCTCCAGGCTCTTTCTGCGAGTAAAGTTAAAAAGTAACACCTTCTGTTATGTGTCATGCAGCGAGTTAGTGCAGCACGTGCTTGTACTTCAGCAGCACATAACGAAGGAGTGCGAGGGGTGAGCTGGGTGCACTAATGGGCCTCACTGGCTGACCACATTCCACAGCTGTGTGGCTCAAGGACCGACACATATCTCCTCCGCCTTGCAAGTATTCCCGAGGACCCACTCTCGCACGCTTTCAAAGTGTTTTTTGAAAAGAAGCAACACTGCTGCATGTGAACATTGTTTTTGTTGAAAACTGAAGAACAATACATATATAGTGTATAGTGTTGCTACACTTAGGCAACACTATACAAGAGCCGTGGTGAGAGAGGTAAAGAATAACCCAAAGATCACTATGGCTGAGGTCCAGAGAAGGAGTCGGGAGACGGGAGAAAGTTCTCAAAAGTCAACCATCACTGCAGCCCTCCACCAGCCGGGGCTTTATGGCAGAGTGGCCCGACGGAAGCCTCTTGTCAGTGCAAGACCCATGAAAGCCATGGAGTTTGCTAAAAAACACCTAAAAGACTCCAAGATAGTGAGAAATAAGATTCTCTGGTTTGATGAGACCAAGATAGAAATTGTTGGCCTTAATTCTAAGAGGGATGTGTGGAGAAAACCAGGCACTGCTCAGCACCTGTCCAATACAGTCGCAACAGTGAAGCATGGTGGTGGCAACATCATGCTGTGGATGTGTTTTTCAGCTGTCGGGACAGGGAGACTGGTTGCAATCGAAGGAAAGATGAATGTGACCAAGTACAGGGATATCCTGGACGAAAACCTTCTCCAGAGTGCTCAGAACCTCAGACTGGGCCAAAGGATCACCTTCAAAAAAGACAATGACCGTAAGCACACGGCTAAAATAATGAACAACTGGCTTAAGAACAACTCTGTGACTGTTCTTGAATGGCCCAGCCAGACCCCTGACTTAAACCCAATTAAGCATCTCTGGAAAGACCTGAAAATAGCTGCCCACCAACGTTCACCATCCAACCTGACAGAACCGGAGAGGATCTGCATGGTCGAATGGCAGATGATCTCCAAATCCAGGTGTGAAAAACTTGTTGCATCATTCCCAAAGAGACTCATGGCTGTATTAGCTCAAAAGGGTGCTTCTACTACAACGTAAATACTGAGAAAAGGGTCTGAATACTTATGGCTGTGTGATATTTCAGTTTTACTTTTTTAATAAATCAGCAAAAACTATAAGATATCTTATAGTTTATATTATCGTGAGAAATAAATGGAAATATACCAAACTTATATCATCATGATCTCTTAATTGGAGGTCCAAAGTAATTTAGCAAAGAGAATAGTTTTTTTCAGCGTGTATATTGCAATTTCAAAGAAAACAACAGAAAATAGCATGCACAGCAATATTGCCACCCCTCTTTAATATTTGGTTGCACACCCTTTGGCAGCGATGACAGCCTCCAAATTTTTTTGTATCCATCTATAAGCTTTTTGCACCTCTCGGATGGTATTTTCTCCCACTCTTCCTTCGGAATTTCTTCAAACGTTTGAACATTTGCAGGGTTCTTTTCCCCAGTGGCACATTTCAACTCCCCCCCAAAGATTGTCAATTGAATTGAAATCATGACTCATTGCTAGCCCTTTTAAAACAGTCAATTTTTTTCCTTTTCAAACATTCCCGTGTGCTTTTGGGCGTGTGGTCTAAGAGCCATGAGTGATGCAATTAAAAAAACAAACACACACACACACAAAAAAACAATGAGCTGACTTGACAGTGCAATAGGTGGAAATTAATCCACACAATTTACTTTCGTGGCTGACAGGTTTCCTTCAACAATGAATCATTACAGCTATTGATTTTTCCCACCCAATTATCTTTTTATTGCAATTTTACATGGTTCACATGTTCGTTAACCCAACATTTCATCATTCTCCTCCATTCATGTGTAAATTACAGTTGAATCTCCACAGCATATCCAAGACTGTATTAATAGCACAGAGCTCACTGATCGGTCCATCCACCATATTATAAGACAATCTACTGTATTAATACAATATAAGAAGGAAACTCCTTTGAAAAAGAATACTGGGGTGCACCTTTATGATATCAAAATAAAGAAAACTTTAAAAATGAAATAGAAAGAGGATGAATAGAAGTCAAAGGGCATACAAGTTAGCATTAGCTAAAAGATAGCTGTACTTGCTGGTGTAATCCACCTGGTCCATCTTTCCGATCTTTTCAAAAACACACTTTCAGAGTCAAGAAGAGGTAGAGTTATACGGCACTTCTCACACACTTGATGTTTCAACACTTTAGTTCATAATTTGTGAAATATAACAGACCACTTTGGGACTGACAAAATGTACCCATTTGTGAAAAAATCAAAAATTGAGGATATTTGGACATATGACTTTTCCGCCTGATAGTGGCAAAATGTTTATGTTAATGGGAGGCATGTAAAAAACATCAGTCAGTCTGCCACTTCCCCTGTTTTCCAGTTTATATGACACACAGGCTCGTTCTAGCAGATCCGGCCTGCACGTTATCACCGTCAACAAGTGAATAGAATCCTCCCAGATCAGCATTGCGACCTTGAGCGAGGCATTTAATCCCTCCTTGCAAGCTCAAGACAACAAAAGGTCTATTGTAGGGAATACACCCAGTATCAGAATAGGAGAAGTTATAAGAAAATGCTCACTACTGATTGGTTGTCAGGTTGGTATTGGTACTTATTTAACAACATATTTTTTTAACTGCAAAGTACAACCACAATAATAAACATATGCCCTGTCGGATCTGTTGACGTTGTCTTAAACCATTCATTTGTAGTTAATTGTTATAGTTTCCAGCAGTGTACAACTGCAATAGGGCACGTGAAGAGCCGTCCCTCATATTTGGACCCTTTCGTGGAGCTAAATGAGGTAAACAGAATATGAGTAAAATCTCACAGTATGATGTTGAAAGCAACCACAATAATAAACAGTTAAATTAATGTCTCACAAAACCAAGCATAACTCTGCTAGCGGTTACGAAAATCATTTTTATTGTATTTTTTATTTTTTTAAAGAATTGATTTCGACTCTGGAAGAGTGGTTCAAAGGTCCAGGAAGGAACCATAAGATCGCGGTGATCTGAAGTCAAAATATTCTGGGATATTTGGTACATGTGGAAGTGAGGACATTATCAGTTGTGGATGGTATGTGACACAATAGATGCTGAGGTCAAAGGTAAGATGACTCGACACATATGACAGTTCTCAGCTGAAGTTGCTCCGTCCCACATGCCAAAAGCATGCATGTTAGGTCCAATGAAGACTCTAAATTGTCCATGGGTGTAAATGTGAGTTTCAATGGTTGTTTGTCTATGTGCCCTGAGATTGACTGGTGACCAGCCCAACGCGTACCCCACCTGTCACCCAAAATCAACTGGCATATAGGCTCTAGATCACTCACGACCCTAATCAGGACGAGGTACAGACAATGGATGGCTGGATCATTAATAATTAATTTAACACTAAGATCTCTCCTCGCATGCCTCACATGTGCGTGATTTGGTTCTCTGCATTGTGGTGCACCGAAAATACATGCAGCATAGTGCAAAATAAATTCCCTCTTCTGGACCCAAATGTCAAATTGTATCCGCTTTTAATAACGTTGAGAAATTGCAAGCATTTTAAAAAGAGAAAGTTAAGAGCCGGATGCGTTTAGTGTTTGTACGAAAACCAAGCGGACATACAAAAGCTGGGGTAAGATTTTCACGAAACAAATGTGGAAAATCGAATCATTTGAAAACTAGGGCATACGAAAACGGAGGTTCCGCTGTATATGTAATAATATGATGAGGATATTGTACATTCATATGGTTCTACAGTCATAAAGGCTGTCCGAGGGAAACCATAACTACAGTGTGGCCTTTGACAAAAAATGAGTTTGACACAATGATGATCTTGTCTCAATTGATTAAAAAGAAATACTTCCTTCGTGTGAAATTTGGGCCTGTTTGGTTAAACACAGACCCACTGAATTATTCTGAATTATACAGGCAACTAGAGGATAAACAAGTAGATTGTAACATCTGCCAACTAGTGGAAGAGCATTTAATAGTTCTGCTTGTCACTACATATCACTGGCATAGATGGATGAGCAAAGATATATTTGCAATACATAAATAATGATTTTTGGACCAATTTAGCACGTGGCTAAGGATCACGCTGTACCCTTTTTGCAAAACTAACTAAAACTAAGTAATTATAATGAAAATATCCTTTTTTTTTGTCTTTATCATTTAGTTTCATACATGACCTTTCGGTATGGGTTTTAAATGTATTTATTTCTGAAAAATACATAGATGCAAAACGGATTGGGAAGGAAGGCCGAACAGTCCTTCGGGTATTGTAGTTCACTTACTAGGTGTCCCCTTGCAATGATGTCATCGGGCAGCGCCGTCATATTGAGTGCTGGCCAGACCAAGCGCAAGTTTTGCCACGAAGCTAACTTTTACGTCCTAGCTGGTTTTGTTGCTACGTGTTGCTTTTGGAAACGGCTAAGACCGGCTGCCGACTAGCTAGCGCCTTCACGGGACCTGCAACAACAGGACATTTTCACAGGATATTTCAGCAACAGCAGGAAAACTTGAAAAGCTTTGTCACAATAATCATGGACTCAACAACAACAACAAACAGATTGGATGCACTTTCACTGGAGGTACAAGTATAAGTTAAAACATTCTTTTAAATTGTATTTTTGTTGAGTTTTTATTACACAATACTCATTGTGAACTTTTTTTTAATCAAACAATTGACAAATACCTCAAATAAAACAGCTAAAACTAATACTGAAATTAATAAATACTAAAACGAAGCTTTAAAAAAAGAAAAAAGAAAAAAACTCATAAAAACTAACAAACCTGCTCTAAAAATTAATGAAAACGAACTTAATTTTAAAAAGAAAAGTCAAACCATAATAAACGCTAACTGTAACGGAAAATCCAAAACTATTATAACACTGCTCTGCACGCAAAATGATTTTCCTCTTGTATTAACTGGCACAGTTCTCGTACTGTGGGGGAAAAAAATGCAGTTCATTGAAATTGGATAATTTCCCACGGCACAGCTGAGGCTTTATCATGGCGCAGTGGTTGGGAATCATTGCTTTATCCATGAAGTATTATCTGCCGTCTTTCGACTTTTGGGATCAATGGTCCTCGTTTGTTCAGGAGTCGCCTATTGGCCGAACAGCACGCCAATCACGATTGAGGTCACCATTAGGGCGGGGCTTGAAGGGAGGCGGAGAGGCGGGCGCGTGTGTCAATTGTTGTTGGGTATGGCCGTCAAAAGTCGCCCGCTGTTGCCGTGAACAGCGCAGCCGAAGCGGTACCAGCACTACCAGTTTTTTAGGGGTTGGAGAAGTGTGGGTTTGGGGTCTCTGGCCTGCGCACAGAAGAGGTAAAATCTTTCCTTTTTCTTCTTCTTTCAACTTGGCTTCCCTCGTGCACTTTGACGTCGGAGAGGAGAGGACGAGGTTCGGAACCCCCTTGGATACCGTCCACTTGCTCCGACGTGGGCGGGTTTTGACGCCCACTCGCAGTCCCTCCCCACGCTAAAACACTGCGAGGACTTGTTGCGCTTCACCGGGGGGAGCGCACCAGTCTGGTTGTGCGCGTACACTGCACCTGGTTGCGTTCAAGGACCCAAAACAGAGAAGCCAGCTCGTGGTTACGATCGCGCGGAACATTTACATGGCGTTCAAGTACAGCCGAGACAAACTTTCATCAGGTTGATTCATTCCTCTTGCTAATCACCGACTCGAGCCGCCTCAACATGTCCGAGCGCGACGGACCGTGCAGCGACGGAGCGTCGGACTTCATCCCGGCCAGGGTGTCCCGCGGCCGGCGGAGCGGCATCGTCCTGCCCGGCGGGGCAGGGACCGCCCAGGACCCGGAGACCATGCTGCTGGAGTCTGTGAAGGCAGCACCGCGTCGGAGCAGCATCATTAAGGTAAGGAAGACATACTGTGATGTGTACTTTATATAGGCCGTCCCCAATATATGAATATTTAGGTGTAAAGTCAAAGCATTATTCAATTATATATTTAACCTGTTTTTAGATGAAAAAGAAAAATCAGTTAAGCTATAAAAAGTGAGTACAGTATACGATATTTTTTATTTAAAAAAAACCACACATATATATATATATATATATATATATATATATATATATATATTTCTGGGGGGAATACTTTTAATGTAGTGGTGCTCATTTTCTCCATTTGGGAAAACAACAGAAAAGCTGTTTTCAGGTTACGCATACAAATGTATTATAAAAAGCACATACCTGCAAATTTGTGTTTTTAAACATAAAGCAAAAAAAAATAAAAATAAAAATGTCTAAATATTTCGGAAACAACGCGGCAAATAATTGGGGATACACTGCATTCTTTTTTATTGGACGGTGACGCGCACTAATTAATAAATCGTCAAAAATACAAAAAAAAATAAAAACATTTATAAAAAATTCATAATGAAAAACATATCTTCATTTTGTGTTTAAAAAACAATTCTATTTTTTTTTTTACTACTCAAAAGGGAAAAATGTGGGCATACATGCCTTTTAGACAAAACACACATTGTTGCATAATGATAATAATAAAAATATTTTTGTATGTGTTCAGGGAAAAGTCAAATATTTTTAGTATTGTTAGAAATAAAACACCCAAAAAAGAAGAGATACATGCTTTTTATTGCACAGTGATAACATGGTAACATGCAGGTAGAGTCTAATTCAGGTGCTCATGAGCCCCTAGGGCACTGTATGTGGGGCCACCTCAAAACCAAGCTAAGCCCCGAAATACACACAAGATATGGTGATACATGTTTTTTTATTGAACAGTGACAGGCACTGAGAGAAAATACACATTGTTGCAGTGTAATAAATATGTATGTCCAAATTTTAGTTTTTTTCTGTCAGCAATAATAAAAACTATTTTAAGTCTTTGGGAAGCAAGTTTCCACGCTCACCTGTGCTCAGGTTGCAGGTGAGTAAGAAGGAAGGTGAGGAAGTGAGGAGGATCATGTTTGGCCAACATTACACTTCATGTCTCAGGCTCATTTGTCAGCAAGTGTGTGCTGGGCTCATGTAGCAGCACTCAAACCAGGACACAGATGTACATAACAACACAAGTGGCTCCGGATTTATCATTCATCATTTGAAGAAACATGCTTATTATTGCTTATTATTATTATTCATCCATCCATCCACAGAGCGCTTGTTATTATTATTGATTTTAGTTTTACTTGTTGAATTTTGATTTTTATGATATTACAGAAACGTGTTTATTCACAATCCAATGGTGGGGAACCAAATTTTGGGGGCAGCATATCGTCGAACGACAAAACATTGATATAACGAAGTCATTAATTTAAAAAATGACAACCTCAGATTTGCAATGCACTTTGATATCTTGCCCCTACCCGTGTAAGACACCCTGTCTGTCATAGCTGCAGCCAGCCAGCTATGAGGTCAGCGAAGTCCAGTTGAATTTTTTTTCATCTCTCTGGAGGACATTTTCATTATTGCAATGTCACAAACAATCATAAGGTGGGTTGTTACATATGGTGGCCCTGAAGAGTAAAAAAGACTCAATACTGATTGAAGAGACCTTCACAACAGAGCCACAGGTATGGACGGGGGCACAATACTTGACCTCTTTTACGCAGACATCCCATTATAACAAAAGTGTTGGCATTTATCTGCCTTTGCCTTTTACACAGAATCCAGTGAATGTAGGATATTGGTGCAACTATGTAAGAAGTTAGTGATAGACCGACATATTTTTTTTCAAGGCCGATACTTATTATTAGTAGTCAAGGAGGCCGATAACTGATAATTGGAGCCGATAATCGTTTTACGGTAAAAAGTAAATTTACGGTAAATTTGAAATAATTAAAAACTCCAACACTTGACTTCATTTAAATGGCTTCAAGCACATTTATTAAACCGCTTTTCGGATTTGCAACATGTTATTTGTTTTAAATCTTAGAAAATAGTCATCTTTGTTTTAAAATTCTAAAACCTAAAACCTGTCGATGACAGCCTCCTTGTGGCGCAGATGTAGCACATCCTCAACGCAGCAGGTCACCAGTGCGACGTGCCAGCAGAGAGCTGAACTTCTCATCAATGCGGCTGCGGAAGGGTCGTGCGCTCTACTTTACCTATTGTGACTGTTTCCGTCATTCTTGTGAGAGCGAGAGGAAGATCAAAGAGAAGGTTGAGAGATGTAGTGAGGGAAGACATGAGGGCACTTGGTGTTAGAGAGGAGGATGCAGGCTTACATGAAAAAGGATGACAGAGCTGTGGCGACCCCTAACGCGACAAGCCGAAAGGAAAGGAAGAAGATATTATCCATTGCATTTAAGGTAACTCAATGTCCTGTACATGATTGAAAGTACAACATTTACTATAAACAAATTAATGCGATTAACACTAATAGGCGCGTACAGCTACAGGGACGGGGAGGGAGCAGACATGCCGCATGTGTTTATGAAACCTTAACGGTGTCATAATAATGTTACAAGTATTTGTGTGTTGTAGAGGACTAGGATTTATTACAATTTATGTAGCGTGCTGCCTTAACTTACCTTTGAAACAAATACAGTCTTTGCTCCCTTGACCGTCTCCGTTTGGTAAAACTTTCTCTTCTCTGTCCCGTGTGTGTGAGACTGAGAGCCTTGTGCATGCATTGCATGGCTTTTACTGCGTGCTGATTGGCTGTTACCCGTGCAGTGGCTGTGCACGGGTAATCATTCAGGTGTCGCCGTGGCCGGGACAATGCTGGAGAGAAGAAGTCACAGACAGACGCTTGCAGTGGAGGCATCAGAGCCAAAATAACCCCGAATTAAATTAGCGGGCGTCGGATTAAAAAATGCGCCAAATGCCAAATATCGGCCCTGATAATCGGCCCGGCCTATAATCTGTTTTGCACTATAAGAAGTATTTGTTGGGTGTTAACAATTCTGCGTTGGATAATACCCGTGATTACGCTGTGGTGTGGAACGTGTCAAGAGAAATATTTCCACACCGATTTGCTCAGAAAATGTAGTGTATCGGCAATCGTTAAACCTGTTCACTCTTGTATTTACGAGTACTGGGCCGAGCCATTGATTCTCAGTGATTGAGAATGGAAACTACAATACTGTAGTCAATTAGGAAGCGACTTGACCCTCGTGCTCTTGCCAGACACAAATAAAGCAGCCTAGTTGTGTTGAGTGTTGGTATCGTGTCCCCCAAGTCATTCACAACCATGAATATGACAAGAAGTGTTTACAACTGCAATGTTGTTACCAAATAGGCTAACAATTATTGTAGCTTCTTCTATTTGTTCTTCTTCTACTACTACTACTACGACTGCTACTACTCACTCCTTCTTTGTATTTTCCAACAGTTTGTATAACATGCTGCCTCAATCTTGGTACTATGACAGACATTTGGTTTGGGAGAGGAGACAGAGATATTGTTATGTGTGTTGTGCACTGCATTGTTGGTTGTCTCGAGTATAAACCATAAGAGCAGATGTTAAGAAAAATCAGAATGTGTGTGTACTTTGCTTATCGGCTCTGAAGTTGGGAAATTGCGAGCTAGATGGCATCCGCCTATTTTGTGACGGTCTCGTTTGAGCAGAAAAGCCACATGAAAAAGCCCAAAAATCTCAGCTTTAGCGGGCAGTGTAAAAGGAGTTGTAGCAAACATTGAAGGCCTGTTTAGGCTCCAAACGAGTTGGGCTGCAAATGAGTTGTTCCTCTGCCGGTTGCTGTCAAGGAGAGAAATCCATTCTGCCTCCATAGCTTCAAGATGTTGTGATGACACCACGCAACAATTTTGCATGATTGTTAAAATGGTTACACCTTTTACACCAGGTATTCGAGACCATCTCGGCTGTCTCCATATTTCCCGTCGGCGGCCCGTGACAGCGACCTGTCCATCTGGAAGAGCCAGACGAACAGATCGCCCTCTCTAAGAACAGCCGACAGGAAGTGGCGGATGAGAGCTACCATGTCAGTGATGGGCTCGGTCATCTGTGACGTCGCCCCGTCGGCACTCACTGAGATGTGTCACTGTGTCACATCACTGTCAATGGGAGAAGTTGACCTGGTCACATTCCCAGACCACTTCAGGGTGTACCCCGCCTCTCGCCCTAAGATAGCTTGGATAGGCTCCAGCACGCCGGCGACCCTAGTGTGGATAAGGGGTAGAAAATGGATGGATGGATAATTTGTTTCATTTGTTAAATTAAAAGGAAAAAAAAATAACAACAACTAATTATTATTGACGTCTATCAGATTAATCGATTTTCTCTTTGCAGTTTGCAAATACTAATTGAGGCTATTTAAAAAAAATACTAGCGCTGCAAAATTACTTTGTAAAAAAAACAAATACAAAATTAAACTTAACTTTATGGTTTGAAATTTCTCGGAATGGAATAAAAAAAAAAAAAAGAAGAACTATGTGACTTTGTAGGAATAAACTGGAAATGGCCTTTTATGGTTTAACAAGGAATAGGGAAATTTCTTTTTTATTAACACATTTATTACACAGGGTGTTTCAAAAGTCATGTTATTGAAACAAAGTGGAGGTTACTGAAGCACATTGTTTCTTATGCGTTCTTCGAGCGTAGGGAAATCCCGAGGCCTACGTTGTAATCTGTGTCCCTGAATTATTAGCTAAACAACAGCAGCAAGTAATTTTCCAACGAGATGGCGCCCCTGCGCATTATTCGCGTGAGGTTCGTGCGTTCCCAGATGAGCAGTTCCCGGATTGGTGGATTGGTCGTCGTGGTTCCGTTCAATTGATCTCACACCATGTGTTTTTTTGTTGTGGGGTTACTTCAAGTCCAAAGTCTATGGACCAAGAGAGGCTTTCCCACCGCAGGAACCTTTGCAGGAACTTACCTAGCTACCCTGGTAGCTTGTATTCCCCCTGTGTGCCCTCTGGAAAAAACTACCAGGATAAGGAAGGTTCTACTCTACCTTTCATTCTCCTGGGCCCGGCGACGAGCTGTGGTAGGGGTCTCGGTGGCGTTAAGAAGCGGAGGTCCGAGCCCAAGCGGGCGTGTGCGTCTTCCTCGGCCAGGTCAGAGGAGAGGAACACCGGTGTGGCCAGCGTTGACACTCTGATGGTCCAAACCAGTCAGTTGTGAGGAAAAAAACAAAACAAAAAAACTTCCCAGGCAGGAGCTCCTCCAGCCTGTGGGAAAATGCTGCGTTTGCCATAGTGCAAGACAAGGAAACGAAGCCCGGCTTTTTGTCTGTGATTGTACGTTCACAAATAAATATTTAGTCTTTTTTTTTCTTCATGAAAAGACTTCACACTGCTGTATTTAAAAACTGACTAAGACCTGTCAATGTATTTTTACATTTTTTTTTATTGAACCTTATCCAGATAAGGTATTTGTAATGGCAACCTAGCAGAGTAAATCAAAGCAAAATAGAAGCAAATACATATACAAACTGTGCAATGTGATATAGTAACAAGTTAAATATTACATTACATCAAAGCACATGGTGAATACAAGGTCCATAAAAGGCATGTGAGCGGATGTTCTCTAAAGCTGGAGAACATGCATGAAGAAAAGGTTACTTGCCTGAATGCCAAGATATTAGATAAACTTGTCTCTTTGAATAAATACATTAATAAATAAATAAATAAATACGTAAATAAATAAATGTAGAAGCCTGCAGATGACTATAGATGTGATCTATTGTTCTCAAATTTGCAGTGGAACTGTGTAAGGCTTCAGGCTCATGTCCCTATTGAATTTTCCAGCTGAGAAAATCACATTCACTTGAAAGCTTGAAATAGTGAATTTCTTTTAGATCCAGTAGGTGTCAGTATTGAGCAACATCACCCTTATTTGCTTAAGCGACCCTGAACTAATAAGTGCGATGGAAACACAAACCACATGGGCCACCAGGAACTCCTCCTACCAGGAACTGGGGTGTTTGGTGGAAAAGCCCCTGAGGCCTCAGGATCTCCCAAAGCGTTTTTTATCTTTCTCTTTTCAGATGGGATAATACATTTTAACTGTTACTCTAGTAAATGTCCAACAAAATCACAGTCTTCCAGGCAACGTTTCTGCAAAGTTTGTGAAATTTACGTGGGAATTTTCTGCCAATTTGCAAACCCTGTTAGGTCGTGTTGAGATGGTTTTAGAAGACACACATGATGGTCTCCAGTATGTGGAGCTACCAGATGTTCTTAAATGTGTGCAGTTGCCCTTTAAAAGAAATATATTGAGAAGGACCAATGCAATGGAGGGAAAATCTCCGGCTTGGATTCGCATTACTGCGACGTGTCTGAAATGCCTATTCACACACACACACACACACGCACACACACACACACACACACGCACGTACGCGCCCACACACGAACACAGATGCATGCACGCACACACACGTTTGTTCAGCTTTCAAAATACACACAGGAAATTAAAGAGAATCTCATTAAGTTTCATCGATGTAGTGATTGCGTATTGAGCAAAAGAATGCGTATGCAAATAGTAATCTCAATAATCATCATTATCATCATCGTCATAAACTTCAACAGGTTGTTCTGGTTATGTTGAATCTGCAGTCAAGTCTTGTTTCCTTGTCATTCATGTTACTTAAATGCTTCAGCAAGTTGCATTGAACAAAGTTAGTCTGAAGTAGTGATGACATCATCACGTCCCTTGATAACAAGCACAAACGGCATGGCATCGTAGTGTGGGAAAAGAAAACATGTTCATTTGGTTCACTGACTAGTCTAAAGACTTTTTCTGATAATGAGAAAAACATGGATGTTAAATTCACAAAACACTAAATTGTGTTAAAAAATGCATACACTCGTTCATCAAAGACTAAATTGTTTTCCGGTTTATCAAAAATCATATGTTTGGTTCACTGAAGGCTAAATTGGATTACATTTTTACAAAAATGTGAATGTTAGCTTTGTCTTTCAGTGTTAACATAATGTAGCAGACTAAACTGACATTCATGTTTCTCAGAGTCTTTGACAACCTGTGTTGGATATTTACCAAAACAAGTGTTCTGCTTGACTATGAATTAAAACTTTCTTTGATGTTTAGGAAAACCTTTATATTAGCTTAATTGAAAACTCATAATTGTCTTGATGTTTTATAAAAACATCAGTGTTAGCTTCACTGAAGACTCCAAAACTATTTGAAGATTTTTCCAAAATCATGTCAAAATTGTCTTTAATGAATTGTGATTAGATTCTCCATATCAATATAGACTTTGGGATACAGTGAACATCCGATTCTCCAACTTCATCCCACATTCCAAAAACATGCATGTTAGGTTCATTGAAGACTCGAAATTGTCGTTAGGTGTGAATGGGAGTGTGAATGGTTGTTTGTCTATATGTGCCCTGTGATTGGCAGGCGACCAATCCAGGGTGTACCCCGCCTCTTGCCTGAAGTCAGCTGGGATAGGCTCCGGTTCACCCATGACCCTAATGAAGAGAATTAGTATAGAAAATGGATGGATGGATGAAACCCTGTTCATCGGGGGGGGGGGATTTATATACGTGAAAATCTGTCTCAGAACTGTGAGACAGATGTGCTAACCAGTCATCCACCGTGCCGCCACTTGTATTGAATGGTCAAAAACTGGCGAACTAAAACAGATAATCCCGACCATACCACTGTGGCATCCTTCAGTTGGAGGAGTTGGTACGGATTCCATTTTACGGCATACAGTAAGAAGAAAAGAGCAATGCAATTAACTCAAAAAATAAACAGTACATGAAAGACAATTGTGTGATTGGTGCATAGCTGTGTGCTATGATGAAAATTCTGCCGCGTCGCCTCGTACAAATCGCGCAGGAATACTAATCTCAATCAGGTTAAATACCTCAGCTCAGTCTCATGCTGTGATATCAATGCTAGCCAGCGAAGCATCATTCAATTAGCTCGCTGTGTTCGCGTGCAAACTGCCAGCAGGCAAATGTGGTGATGGATAGTGATAGTGTGGGATTAACAATGATTAGAGCACAATACTTTGCGAGAGGTATTCACGTACGAACATGTCTATTATGGTGGTTGTACAGTGGTGTGTGAATTCGGCAAAAATCTATAAACTACAACAATAATAATAATAATAATAATAATAAATTCCAGATTGAACTAAAAGCACTAGTGGTAATATGATCAGTTTTTCAGTGAGTCACTCGATGATTCCAAACAACAAAGTGTGCGTATAAATGTGTGTCTGTGTGTGTTAAAATGTCACAAGCCCATGCAAATAGACGGAGGACAGTGTGACATTAATGACATCATGCTGACGGGTGTTTTTTGGGGTGTGTGGGTGGAGGGTTATGCTCATCGAAACATCGTGCATCGTGAAGCCATCTGGCGAGATGTGGCGTGGGCCTATAATTTGCAGGCGGGTGACAATTCTGGAAGAAAAAAAATTGAAATGAGTGGGGGAACACTTTCAATGTCTCTAAACCAAGTGGTAGAGGATGATACATCACCAGATAGTGGCACGGTCAAAAGACATTTTTCTTAACCTAAAAATCAGAAATCTTAAAAAAAATCCGTGTTGTTACATATGTGACTAGTATTTTAGGGTTGTAATTGAAAATGGACGTATTGTGAAAAATTGACTTGACTTTGTATGTGCAATTAAACAACGAAGTAAATCTTTAGTATGCCTCCAGTGAATCGGCATTTATCATGGGATATATGTTACAAAAATCTGCAATATAGTGATACCATCAGTATTTATTTTGCAGAACAACTAAACTAAAACAGCAAAATGTGGTAGCGTTTTACACTTCTTTTTCTTCCTCTTAATAATGCTGCATCCTTTCCAGTACTACATTAAATGCGCACACCTCTAAATTCAGACTTGCGTGTATACTGTAAAAACCCATGATAAAGGATCGCTTGAGTGGGGGCATGAACGAATAACTTTCATATAGCGTGGGTTCACCGTATTACTGAAAATATGTTTGTGCGCTGTTACGGAACAGTGAGGCTAAGAAACAATTACTTGGCAACTAGACTGGACTAAATTCTGTGCGGAGGAACCGCTTTGATGTGGCGGTCGCAGCCATAGCGCTATGGTGTCAAAGCCAAAAGGTAAGCAGAGCTACGGTTTTAGCACAGATAAGTGTTCGCTAAGAGTTTTTGCGAAAATTAGCTTCTGATAATAATGTTCGGCTAAATTGACTGACAGGAGGGTAGCTGCATTTGTGCTTGACAAATCATGCGCCACCTCGCTAAGCTAATTGACAAGTGTTATTTGGTAGCTTGGTGATCAAATTCACAAGTGATCATGCAATTGAATCTCTATGGGCGCTTGCTTTAAATATATGTGCGATTAATTACCAGTGGTAGCGTCACACATGGTAAACAGATCTACACTGAGTTTTCTGGGATTCATAGATTAGCGTTAGATACCAGTGTTAGCTTCTAAAATGCGACATTAACTTGATGGCGGTGTTTGTGTTTGTGTGTGGCGATATGTCCATTCGCCACAAAATTGCTTTTATTGTCTTTGGCACGCTCTTCTTTTCTTTGAGCTCTGCTTCCGCCAAGCAGTCAGCTGCTCACTACACACTTGCAGCACTCTAAATTGTGTTTCATGTTTACAAAAAATTGTACAGGATTGAAGCTTAATTGAAGACTAAATTATCTTTCCATGTTTACCAAAACTTATGTTAAGTTGGTCGAAGGCTCTAAATTGTCTTGGATGTTTACAAAAACACAAATTAGGGTTTACAGTAGACTAAAATATCTTTGATGATGTTGATGTTTACGAAACAATGTACTTAGGTTCATCAAAGACTGAATTGTTTTTCAGTGTTTACAAAAATGCGTATGTCAGGTTTATTGCAGACTCTGAATTGTCTAAATTTGTCCGTTTTATTTATGTCTTTCATTGAAGACAACTGTAAATTCTCCAATGTTTACAAAACCCCCTACATTAGCTTCACGGAAGACTACATTTTTGTCTTCAGTGACACTAATGTAGGGGATGTTTCGGAAAATGTGTATGTTAAGTTCACGGTTCGTCATTTGTTCTTCAGCACTCTTGAAATATCTCAAATATTGGGTCGTGATCACAGAACCATCAAATGTTTTGTTGCAAATAGTCAACAGGGTCACAAGAAACGTGTTGAGAGAAAAAAACTCAAATTAACTGCCAAGGATTTGAGAACAATCAAGATGATAAAAGCTGAAAAAGACCACCACTGAACAAGACACTAGCTGAAGTGTGTAGACTGGGCCAAGAAATATCTGCGTACAGATTTCTCAACGGTTTGAAGGACTGATAAAATGAAATTGATTTTTGACGGACCCGGGCTGGATCACGAACGGACACAGAGCTCCACTTCAACTCAGACGCCAGCAAAGTGGAGGTGGGATCCTGTTATGGGCTGGTATTATTAAAGATGAACTGGTTGGACCTTTTCGGGTTGAAGATGGGCTCAAAATGAACTTCCAAACATTCTGTCAGTAGAAGCAGGAAGAAGTCCGCATTTTTCAATGCAGGACGATGCTCCATCACATGCATCCAAGCACTCCTCTGCGTGGCTGGCCAGGAAAGGCTTGAAAGACAAAAAACTGATGACATGGTCCCCTTCTTCATCTGATCTGAATCCAATTCAGAACTTGTGGGCAGTTCTTAAACGGGAGATATACAGTGAAGGAAAACAGTACACCTCTCAGAACAATGTCTGGGTGACTGTGGTTTCTGCTGCACAAAAACCTGATCGATTCTGGAAACTGACAGAATCCATGGATTGAAGGCTTATCACCTTTTTTTTTTTTTTTTTTTACTGAGTCCATGCTAGAGATCCACTCTATGGAGGTCTAAGTAGCCCAAATAAAGGACATTTAAAAAAATTCCAATAAAAAAGTAAGATTGGAAAATGAGTGTTTTAGTTGCGTAATAATTCTGCACACCAAAAGTTGTCGAATAATAGTCCACATGCAGATTCTAAAATATCTTCATTATTTGCAACTGTTAGTTGAAGACCAAAATGTCTTTGACGTTGACTTTACAAAAACACTTACTTAAGTTTCATAAACTGTCTTTAATATACTGTACCTGAAATCAGGTCATGTTTGTTAGGTTTATTGATGACTCTGTTGTCTTGAATGTTTACAAAAACACCTTTTACAATTTAGGAAGCCAACGTTTCTTTGATGTTTCCAAAAACAAAAGTTTGTTGAAGGCTCTAAATTGTCGTTGATGTTTACAGACAGACAGACAGAGCTGCCGAATGTTACGGAATGTCTGTATTTTGTTACGGAAATCACTGAATGTTGACTCGTTACCGCCATAAACACAATGATTGTTCAGGATATTGGGGAAAAAAGAAATTCGGCGTCTGACATTACCGTCGCGTCCATATTGAACAGCTGCTTGGTGCACGCTTTTTTATTAGGCCCCCCAGCTGCCAAGCCACAGAGGCGAAAGTTCTCTTTGCGTCCTGTGTCAACTCATTGGAAGTCACTGATCATCGCCTCCATGTTAGCGAATAAGCTACACTTCTTACCATGCTTCTTACAAAAGTGTCACAAAGGGAGGACGAGGGGAGAAAAAGACGGAAGAGGATGATACTAATTGCTGCATGCTCGTGTCATGCAGTCGCAGAACATTGGAATCAGTGATTTGGTGAAACGATACACTTGTCACATACGTCTGGCTGGAACCGCATTTTCGTGGAGAGTAACCAACTTTGAACAACAGAATAGCAGGCCAATTAATACGTTTTTAAAGACATAAATATAAAATGATACACGTCAACACGGGACGTCGCGTCGTTTTTTTGGGACCAGGGTTGAAAACAGAATTGGCAAAGGGGAATTAATTCATAGATATATTTTTGATGATGGAATGTTGAAGTCTCATATACTGGTATTTTGATTCAAGCTGCAACTGCGTCTTCTATTACAAGGTTGATGTAATAAAAACATTAAAATGACAAGTAGTGAAGCCATAATTTCCTAACGATTATGATTATGACTGTCGGAAGGTAATGTTCTTGACAAAATTGTGAAAATATGGAAATTCAGACAAATTTTGACAAATTGTTCTCGAAGTGACGTTTAATAGGTCGGCAGCTCTGTATTTGTTACTTAACTTTGCTCACAAACAAACAATAATAAAAACATCACCTCCCAACAACGAGTGAACACATGCAATCAGAGGTGGAATTGCATGCACCATGCACATGGGGAGTATATGTTAGCGATGCTGAGTTTATTTTTGTCCTTTTGTCAGAGTCTGTGTGCTCCTGATCACTCAATCTCCCCCCCATCCTAAACCTGTCTTGTGTTTTATTTTGTTGTTTTTGTTTTGTTCCAAATCCTGTTTTCTTTTAAATGTTTACATGGCCTTATCTCCTTGTTCTCACTTTGTTGTGTTCAGTAAAGTTCTCATATCCTCTCCCGCAGTGCCAGGCAGAGAACAATCATTTGTTTACTCGTGGACACTGGTCACCAGTAATGACAGTGTGTGTGTGTGTGTGTGTGTGTGTGTGTGTGCGTGTGCATGCAAAGCAATGCTGCCCACTGAGGGCCCACTGTGAGGTGGTGTCATGCTGCTGCTGGTGCAGTCACATCAGCTCATCACAGGTGCTGACTGTTGGCGACAAAGCATCTTCTGTGCTGTATGAGGACATCACTTTACATAATCACAGGAAGCAATATTAGGTACAGCTGCATGGACTCTGTTCACATCCCATATTGGTAGCTTCATGCAAAATGAGTATGACACTGCAGTTCTACAATGCACAACGAAGACTACATTGTCTTTGATCTATACAAAACACACGTGTTATTAACTGAAGACTAAATTGTCTTTTATGTTTGTGAAAACATGTATCCTATGTGCACTGAGATTTTAATCTTCAATTTCTGAAAACAGGTAGATTAGGTCCATTGCATATGAAATTATTTTCATCTCTAAATGTAATATAGGCGGCACGGTGGACGACTGGTTAGAGCGTCAGCCTCACAGTTCTGAGGACCCGGGTTCAATCCCCGGCCCCGCCTGTGTGGAGTTTGCATGTTCTCCCCGTGCCTGCGTGGGTTTTCTCTGGGCACTCTGGTTTCCTCCCACATCCCAAAAACATGCATTCATTGGAGACTCTGAATTGCCCGTAGGTGTGACTGTGAGTGCGAATGGTTGTCTGTTTGTATGTGCCCTGCGATTGGCTGGCAACCAGTTCAGGGTGTACCCCGCCTCCTGCCCGATGACAGCTGGGATAGGCTCCGGCACACCCGCGACCCTAGTGAGGAAAAGCGGCTCAGAAAATGGATGGATGGAATGTAATGTAACTTTTGTATGGGATACAAAGACTGGATTTAACAAAATATCTGAATTGGACATCATTTTTTTTTTTTACAAAAAGGTAGCCACATTGAGGACTAAAATGATTTTGATGTTTACAAAAACGTGAGGATAAGCGGTACAGAAAATGGACGGATGGATGTACGATAGGTTCTTTGAGGACTAAAATGACTTGGCTCTTTCAGAAAAACACGTGTATATAGTATGTTCAATCAATTGAAGACTAAATTGTCTGATATTTACAAAACATGGACGTGAGCTACGTTGAGGTCTAAAACGTCTTGGAAGTTAGCAACGGTTACATTGTGACCCACTGTAAACATTGAACTTCTTTTAACTTTAAAAAAAAAAAAGAAAGTTACCTAAGTCACCTCGAAGTCTAACTGCAGTGCATTTTTAGTTGTTAATGATAGACAAAAGCAAATATAATGGGATTTTTGGCATGTGAGCATTTGATCATGTGTTTGCAGCAAAATTAGGTTGGGAATGAAAGAGTGTTTCTGTCTTCTATTAGGACGTTAGTGCGATTTATGTTGGATTTATAAAGTTGACCTTCACTCCTCCCTCGCTCGCGGCGTGGAATTAAAACACCAAAGCATAAAAGAGGATTTGAAAAACAAAACAAAAACAGGAGTTACGGTTGGAGGGCGGCAAGGACAACTAAGCGACGACAAGCTGTTTATCTCCAAATCACTTCCTGTCCCGCCCACTTTGTGTGTGTAAACACATCTCACTGGTCATTGCCACCACCACCATCACACACACTCTCCCTCTCTGTCTGTGTGGATCTGAAGAAGGAGAGAGGATGACAACCTGGCAGATGTGTGTGTGCGTGTGTATGTTGCCCTCCATGCTGAAGCTGGAAATGACAAAACAACATGCAGTCTCTAGAGTTTCCCCCGACCTATCCACCCCGAGGTTAATGCTATACACACAGCTGACACACGCGCACGCACACACACAAGAACACAGATGATGTAACAAGCCGTCGTTGTAGTGGGTCAAAGTTCTCTCTCTCGCTCTCTCTCTCTCACCCACCCAAAAGATTTAAATGATTAAAGATACTCTGATTTGTTTGAATTGTACCACAGTTTTATCCATAGGAAATAAAAGATAAATATTCCATCACAGTCAAACTGCCACCATCATACATTCATTCACTGTAAATGTATTAAGTACTTTTAGAACATTCTAAACCCTCATTCAAGTGTAAAATGGATGGATGGATGGATGGATGGATGGATGGATGGACACTGAACCCCTCACCAGAGGTGTGGACTCATTGTTGGGTATGAGCATATAGAGGAATTGCCCGGGATGTCACTCTTTGAGACACTACCTAGAGTAATGGTGTCATTAAAAAAAAACAAAAAACAGTGCAACATAAATCAACAATAAATGCGGCAGTTTCTGGCAATGACACTGTCAATTAATGTAACAGTAAGGACGTTAATTATGGCAAAAACAAAACATCCACATTGCATTGTGGGAATCACAATAGTTTTTGTTAGCATTAGCAGGTAGCTTTGTGAGCGATCACGCAAACAGTTAACATGGCGGGCAGCACCTGCGCTGTTTGGCTTTCCTGTTCATCGTTTAGTCAGTGTAGTGTTCTGAGACCCCACAGTTAAATACAATTGTGCCTTTATAACAAGATGAGAAACTTGCCCTCCTCTTTTTTTAAATTAATGCCTTTTTTTGATACTCACAAGAAATGCCAAGTTTAAACTGAAATCTATTTGTGTTTTCTTTATTTTTATTTGTGTTAGAAATTGCCTCACTAGAAATGGTTGCAGACAAGAAAATGAAGTTTTCTGCTAAATGCACAATGAGAATTTAAGAAAAATACAGCTGATTTTCTAAAAAAGGAAACCAATCAGTCGTTCAATATTAAGTGAAATGTCTCATTTTCTCTTGTGGATTCATTTGCTCTTTAACCAAACAAAAATGTATTTTAGATTATTACTTGATTATTTGATACAATTGTCAGTACGACACTCAATTACTAATTACAATACTACTGGTAGCAAATTCTCATTTGTGATAGGTCTGTTTAATGTGACTTCAGAAATAAAGTGAGAAAAAGTAAGTCATAGCATGTTGTATAATTTTTCATAGAATAACTGAAAACGTAATATATAATTATTATATATATTCAAATATATTATTACTTTGTTGTTAAAATGACTCCAAAGGACTCAAAACTAAGAGTTACGACTTGACAGGGGACTTGCTTGTCTTGACTTGGGACTTGACTCGGGACTTGAGGGTAAAGACTTGAGACTTGTGACTTGCAAAGTAATGACTTGGTCCCACTTCTGCCCCTCATTATGATAATAGTATTTGAGCCCCCCCGACCCCACTAAAGTTTCTAATTACCTGTGGACTTGTTAACCACTGAGCTGTTAACTTTCATCACTCCCAACAGAGATCCAGAACTTTTGTCAGGATTCAGATTGCAAGTTGGAGTCAGATGCAGAGAGGACAGAGAGGTGAGTTTGTGAATAACGGTTCATTGCAGTTTGGAAGCGAACAAAGGAACTCCGAGAACTAAATCCGGGATTGGCAGGGTTCCAATGAGGACCGGTCTGGCAGGGTAGGAGTCCGTGTTGTCGGTGGGCCGCAAGAGGTGAGCACTGGTTTGCAGGGAGCAAGGGCAGATGGCAGACTGGGGACAAAGAACAATAATTAGGTAGCGGTAACTCACTAGGTCTTCAGGAAGCAAAAAGATAGGCGAGGTGGCTAGGCTACAAACTCGACGTAGAGCGTTGATATTCTGGCGACGAGTTGGAGTCCCACAGTCAGGTGTAATTAAGATGACAAGGTGCAGCTGCTAGACTCAAACACATCAACCCTGCAAAGCACTCATGACACACACACACATGGGCTGGACTCAGGGTGCTGAAACAGCAGCCCTAACAGTACTAACAGTACACCCCACCCGGCCACCTTGGCAGATGGAAGCTTGGAAAGTGCCAGGTAGTGTGCTTCTTTGGAAAACCTGTCCACCACAGTGAGAATGACTGTGTTCCCATTTGACGGGGGAAGCCCAGAAACGTAGTGCATGGCGATGTGCGACCAAGGGCATCTGGGAATGAGAAGCGGACACAGTAAACCAGAGCTTGGTTTAGAGGATGTCTTATTTTGAGCACATACTGTGCATGCAGAGACAAAGGACCAGGTGTCATCTTCCATGAGGGCCACCAGAAGCGTTGACGGAGGAAGGCCAAACCTCTGCGGATTCCAGGGTGACAGGTAAGTCGCGATGAATGGGCCCACTGTAGCACCTGGGTGCGGACCGAATCAGGGACAAACAGGGAGTTCCGGGGACCCCCACCAGGACCAGCTTGTTCTTCCTGGGCCTCCTTTACCAACGTTTCTATTTCTAATGTGATTGAACCCATAAAGCAAAGGGGAGACAAGATGGGATATGGATCATACTTGACACTCTCTGAGGCAAACTGGCGGGACAAGGCATCCGGCTTGGTGTTCTGGGCCCCTTGGCAGTAGGACAAGGTAAAGGTGACCTGGTCAAAAAACAATGAACCGGTCAAAAAAAACAATGCCCACCTGGCTTGACGGGAGCTCAGCCTCTTAGCAGAGTGGATGTATTCCAAACTTTTGTGGTCGGTCCACACGATGAATGGGTGTTTGGTCCCTTCCAGGAAATGCCGCCATTCCTCCACCGCCTAAAGCTCCCGGTCTCCGATCCCATAATTTTTCTCCGCCTGAGACAACTTGCGAGAAAAGAAGGCGCAAGGGTGGACCTTACCAACAGTCTGGGATCGCTGAGGCAGCACTGCACCAACCCCCGCCTCTGATGCATCGACCTCAACTATGAACTGCCTCTGTGGATCCGGATGAACGAGGATAGCAGCTGAGGAAAAAAGTTTCTTTAGCTCACAGAATCCCATGTCGGCCTTCTCATACCGTTGGAAGGACGTTAGGGTTGATGTGAGCGCAGTGAGGGGTGCTGCCACCCGACTGTAGTTCCGAATGAACCGCCGGTAGAAGTAGGCAAAGCCAAGGAATCGCTGCAGCTCCTTTCTTGTGGATGGCTTTGGCCACTCAGTGACTGCAGCTACATTGGCTGGGTCCATTTGAAGCTGCCCCTCAGCAATGATGTAACCCAAAAAGGGTGGTATTTGGAACTGTTGCCCCGTGAAGGGGGAAAAGGCACAGTCAATCAGGCGCAAGAGGTACTTATTCTTAATGGTGATGTTATTAAGGCCACGATAGTCCACACATGAACGGAGGGTCATGTCTTTTTTGTCCACAAAAAAGAAGCCTGCCCCCACCGGTGAAGAGGAGGGCCGGTTAATACCTGCGGCCAATGACTCACTGATGTAGGTCTCCATGGCCTCCCGCTCTGGACGAGAGATGTTAAAAAGACGGCTGCTAGGTCGCGGTGTACCGGGCTGTAGTTCAATAGCGCAATCGTAAGGCCTGTGTGGTGGTAGAGAGGTGGCATGGTGTTTGCTGAATACTGGAGCTAGGTTATGGTAAATCAAGGGGACACATGATAGGTCAGGGGATTTACTCTGACTTTGGCCACTTGGTGGCACCGCAGCAGATCGCAAGCAGTTCTCATGACAGAAATTGCTCCATGAGGTGATCTTGGGGACGGTCCAGTCGATGCTGGGGTTATGGAGCCTCAGCCAAGGCAAGCCAAGCACGATTGGAACTTGAAGACAAGGGAAAACATGAAAACTTAAAGTCTAAAGATGGTTGGTTACCTGATAGCTTGAGGGAAATGGGAGCAGTCTCTTGCTGGATATGGGTGATCAGACGCCCATCAAGGGCAGCAGCATTCTTGGTAGTGGTCAGAGCCAGTAGATGAATTTTCATCTGTTTAACTAGGCGGTGGTAAATGAGACACACACGCACACACACACGGGCTCGACTCAGGGTGCTGAAACAGCAGCCCTGACAACTTTCTCTGCATCACCTTAGAAGTTTAACACCCTGCTTTCTCTGACATCAACCAGACAGAGAGCCTCCCCTGCCTTTCGGACCTCAACTGGAGTCTTTCATCATGCTCCTGCTGTTAGCTGGTAGTTAATGCTAGCTACTCCTCTGTTAACTTGGCATACCTAACAGTCCCCAAGAAACCTACAATCTCTGGTCTAAATGACAACAGGCCTGTCGCCTTGACATCTGTGGTCATGAAGTCCTTTGAACGTCTTGTGCTGGACCACCTTAAGAGCGTCACAGGTCCCCCGCTGGACCCCCTGCAGTTTGCCTTCCGAGCGAACAGGTCTGCGGATGATGCAGTCAACATGGGACTGCACTTCATCCTAGAACCCTTCGACAGAGCAGGCACCTACGCAAGGATCCTGTTCGTGGACTTCAGCTCAGCGTTCAACACCATCATCCCTGAACTCCTTTCCTCCAAGCTTCTCCAACTCACCGTCTTGCCTCCCATCTGCCAGTGGATTTACAGCTTCCTGACGGGCAGGACACAGCAGGTGAGACTGGGGGAGACCACCTCATCCACACGCAGCATCACCACTGGGGCACCCCAAGGTTGTGTCCTCTCTCCGCTGCTCTTCTCTCTCTTCATGAACGATACAAATACAGTTGAGTTGAGTTGATTCACCCTAGAAACATTTTGGACATACTGTACGAACACTTCCTTGTTGGTTCAAAGATTTATTTATTTTTGTAATACTTCTGCCTGCCCAAATTTAGAGTTGCGCGCCTTTAGTATAGTAGACGAGGACGCTCCTTCAGCGTAATAAAATACCACATTTTGCTGTTTTAACATTGGTCATTCCTACAGAACAGAGAGAATATACGCCTGTATTGTTTTATGCTCCGTGTGTATGTGATCCTGCTCCGTATGTCTTAAAGTAGAAGTTGTTTGAAGGTTTATTATTACCGTAACATCTTTGCTAATTCCCATTAGCTCGTCCATAGCATTGCGCATTACAGTATATGTTAGCGTTACGCTAGAAGTTCTGTGAAATTCTATAGTTTGGTTTAACATCTGTTTATACATAGAATGTTTACCTCTTTTGTTTTATAACCATTCAGATTTGTATCCAGAGTGTTAAAACTCATGTGTCACCATGCGGGTCTTGTTATCAAAGTAACTCCCTGTATACACGGTGTACTTTTTTTGCAACAAAGTTCATAGTCTATCATTAACTAGTCATCGACCAATTAACCAGTCATAATCTAGGCCGTGAATATAATACAAGAAAGTAAAGCAGTAATCGAGTGTGTTGTATTCTTACAAAGCTGCATTTATTACAAAATATCTCTGCATGATGGGTCAAGTTCTTCCTGGTCAAAATGTGCACGAGCATTTTTTTTATTTGCGGAGTTGGAGGTCATGTGAATGATGTTCTGACAAAGCAGATCGGATGTTTCCTTCCCTGATGAACTAATGGAATTCCTGCATTCCACTCTCTCCCCCCTTTCTGTATACACAAAACAGCAACTGGTCCTTAGCAACTGTTTAGATTCAGTGGGAGAGGAAGAGGAGCTATTTGCTCTGCCTTGTGCAATCACAATGAATAGAGCAGCACACTTCAATATGGCACACATCATCATCCATCCATCCATCCAGTTTGTAAAGCACTTGTCCTCATGGGTGAGTTGGATCCTCTCCCAGCTGACTTTGGGCGAGAGGACGGGCACACCCTGGAGTCGTTGCAGCCATTCACAACCGTTCGCACTCACACCCACGTCAATAGACAATTTAGAGTCTTCAATGAAGCTATCGTGCATATTTCTGGCATGTGGGAGGAAGCATGAGTACTCTGAGAAAAGCCACACAAGCACGGGGAGAAATGCAACCCGGAGAGCCTGAGCCGAGAGTCTAACGCAGAACATTTCGACCGTGAGGCAGAGGTGCTAACAATTATTCCACTGTGATGCCCTGTGGTTGCTGCCAAGTAGTTCCGCCTTTCCAGTGGAACTCTCCCATGAAATTTACTTTTTGGGTCAATGTTACAAGGGTTAGCTTGTGCCACTGATGCATTGCTGAGTCACAGGTCCTGTGGAGAGGGATGAAATGGTCTTTTTTTTCTCCATATAAATAGACTAAAATGACTACGAAACAAGGTTATTCTTTCTTTGTAGCCCAGTACCAGATGATCAGTGGTTGGGGATCCCTGTTCTAGAGGGTACAATAAACCCTCGCATAATTGCGATATATAATGATAATTTGATATGATAATAACTTACCTGTGTTATTCGCTGAAATTTTTATATAATATAATAAATAATAAAAATAGATTTTTTTTTGCTATTTTTGAGCTCAGGCCAAAGCAGTAAAAGTATTACTCATCTTGGAGCCAAGGAACTATGCTGAAGTGAGTTGAAGAGCTTTATTTAGACAAGGAAGTCCTGTGCTGCCATCTTGTGGTATCTGTAGGCAAATATAAACATTTTGGGGTATCGTCAATTATGTGTAGATTTTCGCTATTTATGATGCAGGGCGAATCTCACATGAAAAATGAGGTTCACTGCATATTTGAATGGTGTCTAGGAGTTGTTATGACATGTCATGAAGCATTAGCTTTATTTCATTATTATTACTATTAATTTAGTTTAAAATCCAATGGAAATTGTTGATTATTGTAATAATTTATTTTTTAATTTTTAGTTTTTTTTTTTTTAAATCTCAAAATGACTGCTGGCGAAAGAGTCATTTAAGCAACACAACAGGGAATATGAGCGATCAAAATATTCACATTTTAGCACCTGCATTGTGTGTATGTGTGTGTGCGCGTGCATGCGCGCGTGTGTGTGCTTGTGTGAGCTAACGAACTCGGTACGGTAAAGACTGCTCAACGACGTGTTCAAGGACACGCGGGACACGTGGGATGTAGACTATGCACGCGCGCGCACACACACACACACATTTTCCGAACTCTGAGATTAAACCGGAGTATCCGGCGAAAACTCACGCAGGGGCAGGGAGAACATGCACACTCCATACAGGCAAGGCCGGATTTGACAGATGTGCAAACCAGTCGTCCACTGTGCCGCCCTACTAACTAATATGAATATTTGAATAAAACAATAAAACTCACTTGACAAACGAGAAGGGATCAGAAATCACACAACTGTTGCACAAGAATGAAAAGAATTCAATCACCATAACGCACATGTAAGCATTTGGAGGTTGGCGAGTTAGCACCTAGTGCAAGAATCTAACGTAGAAATCTTAATGTTTACTCACAGTGCTCTTTTGCATCAGAAAGAGCACAGACCAACTTATTATGGAAAATGTTGATTTAATGCCTTGCATATAAATAGTTGGCCACCAGAACGTGAACAACCGAGTAAATCTGTTGTATTGGTCTGTGAGCGGGGCGCTCTGAATTTTATGAATTGTGTCATCACATGCTGGCTAATTTGCATAATATCCACCCCCTCACAAGTTTGCCAGTCCTCTTCCACCAGTCCTCTTTTTTTTTTGGGGGGGGGGGGCTGGTAAGCCATTTCAATTAATTTCAATAGGGAAATTAGAACTGATATGCGAGTAAAGTAACTTACGAGCTTGTATTCAGAACAAATTAAACCCGTAAATCAAGGTAACACTGTAAAAAGCTACCAAAATAAACTTGACTCTGTCATTCACATGGCTGTTGGTAATCATCTCCAATTATCACCATCTAGATACACTTGCTTATGCAGAACAACAATATTTGGACACTGCTACATTTTGGTGGATATTTTTCCTTTTCTTCTTCTCTCCTTATAGAAATAGTGTTGCAAAAAGCCAAACGTTAAAGTGACACTTGTGTGACATGCAGATGACACGCGTGATGGTTCCGTTGTCAGCATCTGTATGTCATAAAAGGCATATATTTCACTTAAGTTCATTGAACCTGTGACATCATTTAGCTGTGTGAGAGCACGTTTGGTGACAAGAGCGAGCTTAGTCTGTATTTAATTACAGTCACGCCGGTACAATTATAAATAGGACAGAACTAGTTTTGAACCACACCTTCAACTATGTTGTGCTTATTTTTTTCCCCGCACATGAATGTGGCGCCAACATAATTAACACCGTGCTAAAAACATTGCATAATTAGCCTGTTAGCATGCAGGTCAGGGACTTTGTTTGCTGTCCGCAACTAATCTTCATTAAACGTCCAGCCATTATTGTGCTAAGCAGGAACCCTGTACATTTTGCGTTACCATATTTCCTTAAATATTGGCTGTTCCTCTAATAGATGCCGTGCCCTAATTAGTGTGCGTCCTTCACTTAAAACAAACAAATGCTTTTGAGAAATGGATGCCTCCCTTTTCATATCCAGATTGAAGTGATAGTAAGTGAACTTATTTAAGTTCGTAGATGCTATTGTTCCCATGCATGTGAACTCCTTTGACATCAATTGTAATTTACCGCTAACATTTTTCAATATCATTTGACATTTTTATGTGTTGGACTCCCTCCAATAGACTCCTCCTTTGTAATCCTGAAGATTTTGATTGACTATCCTACAACAGATGTGTCCATAGTTTGCATCTGCGATGGAGAGAAGGACAGGGACTCGAGCCCCCTTTGATGTCTATGTGTGCACGTGCCTGATTATATATTTAAACACCAAACTGTTCAACCAAACCAAATAATTTCATCCAACAAAAATCTGTGAGATTAATGCTAACATAATGACAAATGCCATAGACAGGCTAACTGAAATTAGCATAGATTTCAAGGTAAACGTAAACAACAGCTACTTAAACAGCAACACATTCAAACAGAGCATACAACAATACTCGCGGGCACTGTTGGGGAGTAACAAATTACATGAACGAGATAATGTAATTTAATTACAAAATGTAAGTAAATGTAATCCGTTGCATCTATTGGGAGAAAGTATGTATCTAATTTAGCGTTGCTTTTGGAATATTTCGATAATAACAATTTCCATTAAATTGGAATAATTTGCCGCAAAAGCTCAGATTGATCAAATAGTTGTTTTCTTCCGCCTTCAAGCTGACACTTATGATTGGCTCTCTCTGGTCATGTGCCATTCTGCCGCTTTGTGATTGGCTCTCTCTCGTCACGTGCCATTGTGTCGTGCTACTCAATTAGCTTCATAATGGTACGGCGTTTGGCAGTCTGAATCAGAATCAGAATCATCTTTATTTGCCAAGTATGTCCAAAAAACACACAAGGAATTTGTCTCCGGTAATTGGAGCCGCTCTAGTACGACAACAGACAGTCAATTGACAGAGAACACTTTTGAGACATAAAGACATTGACAAAAAAAAAAAAAAAAAAAAACAGTCAATGAGCAATAAATGGTTGCTAGTTGTCTGGTAATCTGGTAATGCCGGTACATTTTATTTATTTCTTTATTTTTTGACAATTGTGCAAAAGATGCAGAGTCATCTAGCACTCGAGCACAACTCAGCTGCGAGTTTGCAACAATGACAAGACAGTCACGGGTTGGAAATAGAGTAAATACTTAATACAGGCAAAAGATAAGGGCCTGAACATATTAGCGCAGTGCAAAAAGGTTTTGCTGGCAGTGAAGGTGCTGTGACGGCGAAACAGTCGACCAGTCAAATCTGAGGACACATTTACAGGTACGTAGTCTACTAGTTATAGGTTAGCGGTGACTGCAAGCACTCACATACATTAAAATGGGCAAGAAGTGCCAACGTTCCGTGTCTCTTTTGATGCCTAGCAGGTTTAATGATGCTGACAAAGTGAGCTTTAGTTTCATATCATTTATCATGTAAGTATGTATGTAGTGTTATGATGTAAACTGTTAGCTCTCGAACACATCATTTTCCCTTAAATATGATCTCGAAGCGCCACCTTGTGGTACAATCTATCAGTTTTTCTCAGATTTGGAACAGGTGAGACTCAAGGTATAGCTATACTTTTGAACATATCAAAGAACATTGACTTTTGAACATCTTTATATCATCTTTATCATTTTTGACTTGCTTATGGTACATTAATGCCATCATTTATCGAGGTTTTTATACGATTATAGCCACATGACTGATTTGTGGACATCTGTTGGCTTTATGCGTTGTTCTGTTGAGCAGTTTTATTTTACAGAGAAAGCGCTACATTTAATTTGCATTGACTGTTGAAAATATTGAATGTGAAAGTTTAAGACTGTTAGGGAAATGAAAAAAGATCAGTAAACAGTATAAAAAGTGACTGAAGTTCAATCTTGTGTGGTCTTTTATGATATTGTCTTTGTTGTAGCCTTAAGTCTGAAATAGTAACACTACTATTACATTTTCCACAGGGTAACTTGTAATTGTAACCGATTACATTTCCAAAGTAATCTACCCAACTCTGCTCGCAGGTACATATTCCCTCTGCTCTGTGGGAACAACAAATATTGAAATTGCAAAATGTGGTACTTTCTTACATCATGACTGTATTGTTAATGAAGGTTTCATACAATAGCGACAGTTAAAGCCTTGAATGGAGTGACTGGATTTTTATTTCCTATGGGGATAATGGTTGCCCAGAGGGACTGTGTTGTCAAGAGAAGTGTAATAGGTTTTGTCATTAATCCTTCTCTATTAGTCGACTCTCCCGCAATGTTGGTCTCACTCAGGCTAAAGCAGTAGTGCCTGTCTATCCTGTCGCCGACTCTTAAAGCTACTTCGTCCCCGTTCACCTCTTGCACTTTGACACTGGGGACTCGTAAACACTTTATTGATGACCTGTCAGCGTATCGGCCAGATTATCTGACAACTCCTGATTGGATTACTGGTGACTCGGTCGGGTTTATTTCCATTCTGTGTGTTCACATTGGCAGGCTTTTAAATTCTCATTTAAGCATAATATTTGTTGTATGTATGATAGAGGCCTTCCATGCAAACCATCCTGTGGCGCTCATGTTTAAGTGAGTAGGAACATTGGAGGCTAATTAGTATGAATTCAAACAGTGGCTCCATGCAGAGTTAGGAAGGTCACTGTACAGTACATGGCTCAAAACAACTCACTCGTGTGTGACAATTAGCTCACTCGCTAGTCTGCTTATGGTGAATGAGACCTAACTACATCATCATTATCATCATCATCGTCTTTCAGGACCATCTCGCACCATGCTTTTGATAACATGACACACTCTGAATTGTGAAAATTAAATGAAACCTCAGCACATGTTTATAATGTACTGTTGAACACGAGTCCGAAATGTGACCGTAATGTGTGTCGGGAATTATGTGTCGTGCTCTTTTTTAAAGCATCATTAAGTTTGTGTTTAAAAAGAAATAATTTAATTAAACACCGTTTACGTGAAAATGTAAAAACAGAACACTGAGTGACAAATGATGTAGGTGGAATGTGAAAATAGTTTTTATCGTGAATCACATTTCGCGGTCTTGACATTGTTTTTTTTTGTATTCTTCATTATCACACAGGTGTAACAAAAGTGAAACACTGTATAATGTAAAAACAAGTCTTCTTTTACTCTGATAACAAGGCAGTGGAACAGTTAATCACAGAATCTCTCAGTGCCCAAAGAATACCCTTAAATCCAATGAACAGACACTAACAGTATCAATATTATAGTGTATACCAGTAGATTATTGGATTTACAGAAGTTTGTCTGCTGCCGTTGCACAATCTTTTGTGTGCATAGAGCACAGGTCAAAGTTTTAATTAGATTCCTATTGTGTGTTTGTCTGTGACCTGGAATTTCAAGTTTTTTTTGTTTTTTTTTGGCACGCTACCATATCTTATGACAGGATATTGTTTTCTTATAAGAAGTAGGCAACAGATGGCAGCATTCTTGGTTTGCATTTTGTGTGTCATTAACTGTACATGAGATGAAAACATGGGCTAAAATGGTAGTAGTAGTAATGTCATTTTTTGGTTTTGTTTTGTTTTGTTTTGGCAAAAGCAATTCACCAACTGCTCCAACTGCGCAACTACGCTCAAACTAGTTTCTAACCACTGTACCAGACCGTTCAGAGGATGCCAGATGGGATACATTGTCTACAACCTGTATTTTTATGTATAGTGGTACCTTGACTTTAGAGTATAATTCATCCTGTGACCAAACTCATGATTCAGTTTACTCAAATGTAAAAAATAAATATTCCCCATTGAAATGAACGCAAATGCCATAATCACCTGCCCCAAAAGAACCATGCAACAAATGTGTTTGCATTTTGTGTATTAGTAACAGTTCTTGAGTTTCCGTGTGTGTGTGTGTTTAAAAAAAATAAATACATTAAATACCATATGTTTGAAGGTAAGTCCAGAAAACGTGCAAAGTCTGAGAACACTTGAGTACTCAATTGTTGAGATATGGCATGAAAGAGTTTTTCACCATCTCAGTTGTTCGGATTTTCTGGGCGGGGTTAAACGAGGGTGGCGCTGAACCAACCAGGGAGCAGCATGAGTTCGCCCTCGCTCATTGTGTAAGTACTGCATGGCGTCTGTGGCAGTTCGCTGCAATTATGAGTAATTAAAGTAAAGTAACCCATTTCTACCACAGCATCGTGCAGTTAGCCAATACACACAAAAAAAGTGTTTTGTGTTATTTGGGCCACAGTATCTCTGTCGTGTGGCTCACATGATTTGGATGGCTCCGCTGCGAAGTGGCCGACTACTAACGGCTAGGCTAGTACTTCTTAGCCGCTAGTGGGCTCGGGGACCGGCGGACCGGCGGGCCGGCGTTGGGTCCGTCCAATACTCCACAGCCTCGCTCCATGTGCTAACAAGCTAGCGTGGGACTACACAGGCACTTTATTTTCTTTGTACTACTCTGTAATTCACCAACTTCACCATTATCCATCCATCCATTTTCTGAGTCGCTTTTCCTCACTAGGGTCGCGGGTGTGCCGGAGCCTATCCCACCCGTCATCGGGCAGGAGGCGGGGTACACCCTGAACTGGTTGCCAGCCAATCGCAGGGCACATACAAACAGACAACCATTCGCACTCACAGTCACAGTCACACCTACGGGCAATTTAGAGTCTCCAATGAATGCATGCTTTTGGGATGTGGGAGGAAACCGGAGTGCCCGGAGAAAACCCATGCAGGCACGGGGAGAACATGCAAACTCCACACAGGCGGAGACGGGGATTGAACCGCGCACCTCAGAACTGTGAGGGTGACGCTCCAACCAGTCGGCCACCGTGCCATTATATCGACTCTAATTCTGTCGTCATCCACCTGTGTTCTTACAAGTATGAGGCAGCAGGTGGCAGTAAAAGAGGCATTTATTTTATTCCCCTGCGTGGCTCTGAAATTCGTAGTTTTAACTTAATGAGCGGTAGCACAGTGGCCGACTCGTTAGCACATCCGCCTGACAGTTCTGAGGACCCGGGCTCGTATCCTGCCTTGCCTGTGTGGAGTTTGCATGTTCTCCCCGTGCCTGCGTGGGTTTTCTTCGGGTACTCTGGTTTCCTCCCACATCCCAAAAACATGCACGGTAGGTTAATTGAAAACCCAAATTGCCTGTAGATGTGAATGTGAATGCGAGTGGTTGTTTGTTTATATGTGCCCTGCAATTGGCTGGCAACCAGTTCAGGGTGTCGACCGCAGTTAGCTGGGATAGGCTCCATCATACCCGCGACCCTAGTGAGGATAAGCGGTGTAGAAAATGGATGGATGGAACTTAATGAGCTAATTAGCATTTGAAATACTGCATAGATTTGAATGTGATGCCAGTAAGCGCACATGCAGATTGGCATCAACCTTAATGCAGCAAATTGCTATTATCCTTATTGTATCACGATGCATTGATATGTAACCCCCAAGTGTGTGTTGATATTAAAGAAAAATATAAAAATAATAATAATAATTAATAATAAACTTATGACTAATGAGTGAATATTTGATGTACAATTCGGTTTGTTTTGCTTATCTGAGATCTTTCAGTGTTTCTCGACCCTGTGACAGATAGTGGGGCTTTCCCCTCAATCCCTCTGTCTCTCCATTATGCCAACCTGTCGTAAACATTTCACTCACACTTTGCAGTGCTGCTTGATTTATTTAGTGCCCCTCCGACATAAAGCTCTGCTCTCCTGGCTCAGCCCGTCACCCCTGTCTAAAAAGCATACGTTTCCCATCCATCCTTGTTTGGGAATTTTTTTCCATCTTCAAAGTCCTCTCAGGGCCATGACAAAATATGATGCAATTACTTTTTTTTTTTTAAGTCTTATGAATATTTGTGGTTTTAATGTTTTGGGCTTTTACTGGATAACACATCTACCAAGATTTTATTCAAGGAGATAACTTTATACTAAGCTCACAGCCTTACGTAAGGAATGAAAACACTGGACATTACAAGAAATTCCTCATAATGATGTCCCAAACGTGGGAAAATGTGTTGGCCCGATAAAACCAAAGCTTGAACCTTTTGGCCATAGTTTATCCCCTGACCTCAACCTGATTGAGAACCCGTGGAGCATCCTTAAAGGAAGGTCTTCCAGGGTAGACAGTAGTATACCTCCAAGCAGCAACTCTTGCATCCTCACTTCATTTCTTTGTTTGGCATTTCAGTCAACTATTATATTCCATCCTTCCATTTGCTGTATCGCTTATCCTCACTAGTGTGGCTGGCGTGCTGGAGCCTATCCCAGCTGACTCTGGGCAGGAGGCGGGGTACACCCTGAACTGGTTGCCAGTCAGTTGCAGAGGTCATATAGACAAACAACTATTCGCACACACATTCATACCTCCGGTTTTCAATTCACCTTGCACACGTGTTTTTGGTATGTGGGAGGAAACCGGAGTACCCAAAGAAAAACCATGCAAGTACGGGGAGAATATGCAAACTCCACACAGGGGAGGTCGGAACTGTGAGGCAGATGTGCTAACCAGTTGGTCACCGTGCCGCTCTACTTTTATATTGTTTTATTTAAAATGCTAGCATTGTCAGTGTTTTGTCCATCTTAAATTTGGATGTCAAAGAAGCAACTCGAGTGATTAATATTTTCCCTCCTGTCTTATACACCCTCCCCATGTTTCAAGCTTCGGGATGTCTTCGTCTAGACGTCTTATTAAAGTCGATAACGGTCTGTGCAACCAGAGAAAGGCCAAGGTGACACGTTCCCCCCTCGTAAGCTCGTTAGCATGCTGTGTCTCCATGGTGGATGTGTTAATATTCGTTTATTAGCCAATATGTTATTAGCTTTCAGCTGATGCGAGCGGTCCGGTCTTATCTGGCATGCATGGAACGGGTGGGACACATATCAATTATGATAACTCAACGTTGTTCATGACAACCATTTAGAAGCGTCAAATTAATCTTTTTTTTTTTTTAAAGAAGAAAGAAAAACATCTCACAGCCTGACACCAAACAGTTGATCAACAGTACCTCACTATTGCGAGGCATTAAACAGGATGTTCTCTGCCACTGAGCTTAGAGTGTCACAGAGTGCAATCAGCAGTGATTCAGAGAGACTGGAAGAGTCACAGAAAGGAATAGAAGTGGACTTTCCTGGAGATTTTCATGGATCAAACACCTGTTGTGAGTTTTTTTAGAGAACAGCAAGTTGTGCAGAAAGTACTATTATTATTATTAATCAGTTTATATGAAAGGGGACAATGCAATTTCATAAAACACATGAAATACACATGGTTAAAAAAGCCAGAATTAACCAGAAGGCTAGTTTTCATCTGTAGTCCCCTGGCCATGATGTAAAAAAGCCGTAAAATACATCTACAAGACAATATAATACAGGATACATAATCAAAGACTTACTATACTATTAAGAGAGAATAAAACCACAAATCATTTGACCATAACAAAAAAAACATCATAACATACTTGTCTTTTAGTGTTGGCAGCTATAGGTTTTAACTAACCACATTTTCAGTTTTTTTCTGAAGACCTTGTATGTTCTAAGCAGTTTAACCTCCTCAGGTACTGACTTCCACTCACCAGCGCTCCTCACTGACCAGGCTGACTTACTGAAAGTGCTCCTGCGCAGAGGAATGAGACAGTCACCTCTGACAGAGCCTCGAGTGACACGCTCAGAGCTGTTTCTTTGGCTGATGAACTCAGCGAGAGGATCTTGAGCCACATCATGCAGTACTTTATAAATCAAATTTAAATCTGCAATTATGTGAAGACTGTCCCAGTTCAAAAGACCGTATTTTTTAAAAATTGCACAGTGATGATAGTGCCTTGGTTTTTTATCCATCACTTTAATTACTTGTTTGTACAAAACTTCCAATGTTTTTTTTGCATTCTGACCAGAATGGGACCAACTGGTTATGCAATAGTTAAAGTGACTAAGAATCATTGAATGCAAGTAAATTTTTGCGGCTTCAGTTGACATTTCATTTCAAATTGCACGAAAATTTGCGAGGTTTCATTTGATATTTTTACACAATTTGTCAATATGAGCTTTAAAGGAAAGCTGTGAATCTATTATTAACCCAAGATATTTGTATTGGCTGAAAATTTGCATTTTTTTCGTCGGGGTCAGGTGATACTCTATTTGTTTTAGTGAAATACATGCCTACAGTTTTAGAAACGTTTAGCTGTAGACAGCACTCCTGCAACCAAGTTGTGACACAGGACATTGTATTAGTGAGTTTAGCAGCAACAGTATCTTTGGAGCGACCATGAACAAAGAAAACCGTGTCGTCTGCATACATTACGCCATCTGCTTCAGAACAAACAGTGGGCAAATTGTTGATATAAAGACTAAATAAAAGGGGGCCTAATATTGATCCCTGAGAAACATTAAACAGCTGGAAATGTACATTAAAAAGTTTAGAGAAGATCAAATAAAGCTCACCTGCAAAGGTTATGCAGCATTTTAGGTTCATCCTGAAATTTCACCCAAAAGCTTTTAACTTTTTGTGAGCAGTTTAGGCTGAGATAAAAATGGATATCAGTAACCTTTTTCCTATGTGTAGCAAGGAAAAAAAAATAGTGTATTTCAGCAAAGCTAGCCTTGGATTTATTTACGTTGTATCGGCATGATTCATAGTTTGATTGTGAATTTAACCACACAGATTTTGCTTTCAATCATCGGCTCAAAACAGTTTTTATCATCAAAGGTTGTCTACACTCAACGATAGATGAAGATAAAAAAAAAAAATCTTCATGAAGTAGAGAGAGTCTTTTTCTCAGACAGCGAGGAGTTTATTTTTGTGTGTTTTCTGTTCTGAAAGCATCACTGGCAACAATATTGTCATACTAAACTATTAAAAGTTGTTTTAAATTTCTCCAGCTTGATCTCAGAGGTCCGCCGACTTTACACCCGCGCAAACTTGCCCGGGCGCTGCTGAAAGTGCCGCCCACAGGCAACTCAAGGTCGCAGCTTCAAGGCTTACCATTTTCAATTCATTTTGCATTGCGATTAAAAGAAAAATGTCTTTTTCTGTTGACATTCCTCAACCATGGCTTTAAAGCATATTTTGAAATCATTGAGAAACATTTCAAAGCAATGGAATAGTAAAATGATACAAAATAGTTTTATTTGTGTGTTAAAATGTCACCAGCCCATGCAAGTCGAAGGAAGACAGCGTGACATTGATTACATCACGTTGACGGGCGTTTTTTGGGGTGTGTGGGGGGACGGTTATGCTCATCGAAACATCGTGCATCGTGAAGCCATCTGGCAAGATGCGGAGTGGGCCTATGACTTGCAGGGGGGGGTGACAATTCTGGAAAAAAAAATTAAATGAGTGGAGGAACACTTTCAATGTCTCAGATCTGAACCAAGTGGTGGAGGATGATACATCACGAGATATTGGCACCGTCGAAAGACATTTTTCTTAATCTGAAAATCAGAAATCTTACAGAAATCTATGTTGTTTCATATGTGACTAGTATTTTAGGGTTATAATTGAAAATGTACGTATTGTGGAAAATTGACTTTTTTTTAATGATTGTGTACAAATAGATGGGTCTCTGTAGTGCCTGCCCACCCATCAAGTGTGTAATTAAACAAGTAAATCTTTAGTACGCCTACAGTGAATCCCCATTTATCATGGGAGATATGTTACAAAAATCTGCAATATAGTGAGACCATAAGCATGTTTTTTTTTACTACTATTAATAATTGTATCCTTCCCACACACTTTAAACACATTTAATCAAACACACTTTTGAAAGTATTCCTTAGCGCCTGTTATAACTTCTCACCTGCACAGTATCCAAATAAGAAGCAAGGTAGGCTTGCGTCAAGCTGTTTATTTGTCACTCCCAGTTTATGTTTACTCTAAAACCGACATATAAAACGAAAAGAACTATACATTGTATAATTCAAGCACCAAACTGTTCAACTAAACCATATCATTTCATCTGACGAAATTCTGCTATCTTAATGTTAACAACAAATGCGAAACGCCATAGACGGGTTAACAGAAATTACCATTGATGTTATGGTAATAAACATTCATTTTGTTGTACTCAAGGTGGTATTCCAACAAGCCTGTTAGTAGGGTGCCCCATTAGGGAGCTCTCCAAATCCCAACGTGTCATTGTAGTGTCTGGTTACTAGACTTTACACCGATTTGATTGGGCTGATCGGTATCGGCCGATATTTAGCGTTTTATGCTGATCGGCTGATCCGCTTTAATGTCCTAATTCGCCGATCCGATCAATGACGTCGTTGATTGGCTCCGCAAAAGACATTAACTCCGCGTCGCCGCGTGCACAGTATATTTGAATCCAACAGCGTGTTTATTTTTAGCCTTGTCGCGTGTCTTTTGATGTAGTACTGTAAATATCTGACGGCCAAAGAAATTATTTAAAAAAAAAACAAAAAAAACGTTGGCGGTGTGGGACTGACCACACGTCTGAGACAGGCAACACAGTAATGCCCGGATCAGACGACAAGACAAATTTGCACTTTCACGATTGCACCGTCAAACTACTGAAATAAAATCTTGTATTCCGATACCACCGCATCCCTTTTTTTACGATCATTGGGCTTTATCTTGTCAACTCGAATGCGACCGGATACACAGGTTACCGTGGCGGCGACGACAAGAGTGGAGCACGTCGACTTTGTATTATAAGGACAAAATGGGGAAAAAGGTGTGTTGGTGGTCACCAGTGCTCAGGACAGGAGAGGACGTTTGTTTTTAATACAATACGGCTCACAAGCAGGCAATAAAATGTTATGTAGCTTAGCAAGCTAGCGGTAACTAATGCGAACGAAAACAAGCCGACGTGACGTCAGCCACGCGATTCCCACAATGTAATGTGGATTTTTTGTTGTTGCAATAATTAACATCCTTATTGTTACGTTAAATGTCATTGTCGTTTCTGTGTATGTTAACAATGGTTCTTGGAATGTATACCTTATTTAGCGGTCACAGTTGAAAAACATGACAAACGTTGATTTATGTAGTACTGATAATAAGAACTAACTTCACATTAACAATGATGGTGCGAGACACTTTGACCTAATAAAGAGTCATTAAGACCTACAGCATTATGTAGTCACTTATCATATTTTCCTGTTGTAAAACAGTAAGTTCCACATATAGCTACAGCAAGAGAAAGCTGCAAAGTGTTATTTTCTCAGTGCTTTGGTCTTTTCAAGTAAGTGGGTTCAAGTCCAAGTGAAGTCACGATTCTTTGCTGTTCAAGTCCAAGTCGAGTTGCAAGTCTTTGAACATATTGTCGAGTCTAAAGTCATCAAATTCATGACTTGACTCCAAGTCATGTAACTCGAGTCCACACCTATGTGCAGCAGTGCCCGCATTGTAAATGTAAAAAATTGCCGACGATCAGGCTCATTAAATCGTGGCAGCCAAAATCGTGATCACGGTTAAAGTTCTATTAATTGTGGAGCCCTGTCGCAATATAAAAAATATATCTATTACATGAACATTTGATGTTATGTGCTGGAAATCAGCTTGCTCACAAAATGTGATGTAGACCATCATCATGGGAATGCTGCTCTTAGACCTGAGATTTGTTGACGCTGTTGCGACTTTTGGCTTGTCCCACCAGAGATCACGGGTTCCACTGTAATTGAAATTTCAAGTGATAAGTATAAAATTTTTCTGTGAGGCTTTTATGACAATCTGTGACCTGGTTGTATACTATTGTATTTTCCAGGTCACCACCGTTAGTGTGGTGGACGAGACATCGAGAGTGCCACAGCTGTGCATGGCGACGCCGTGGTGGCAGTCATTTCCATGGTTACAGTGATCCATGATGGCCTGTGAATGCATGCCTCCTGCAGACAATGCTGTGCACTCTCATTACTGCCCGCCATGCGTCCTATATCCAGCTGGGAATGCCACACAGCAGGAGGAGAAGGAGGAGAGGAAAGCTTACAATGTGAATAATGGAGGGAAGCATGGAATGAAAAGAAGCTTTAAAAGTGGAGCGTGGCGTGAAATTAAGATGAGAGTAGATTGATGCCGAGGTGTGGAGGAATCAAATAAAAAGCAATAGGAGATTAATTGGGACTGTAATAGACACTGTCAATTGAAAAAAACAACCTTTTTTTGATTGCTTTGATGTACAGTGGAACCTGTAATATCCCACAATTTGAATTTGTCAGGAAAAATACGCCTCTTTGGTTGGTCATTCGCGACCTGACACAGCCAGAACCATAAATTGAATTTATTGTGGTAAGCAAGACTGCCCAGACAAATAGAGCTGTAACTGACGATTATTTTAATAATTGAGTCATCAGTCAATGATTATTTTTGATTCATTGATGAATCGGATGAAACAAAACTTTAATTAAATTTCAATTCCTTTATTAAAAAACAGGACAATATATCAAATTGAAAATTGAAGAAAATGCCTCAACAACAACAACTGATGAAATTTTGCATCGCTACATCCAAAAATAACATCAATTTCTCTCGTTCAGGTCAGGTTTTTATGCTTGTTGTTAACAGTTTATTAATGAAATGTTACCAACTTTGCTTACTGTAAATTTAATAGTAGGCATGGATAAAAAAGTAAGTACCTGGAAATTGAATGTTACGTCATTATTGTTCAAAATTTAGGGCATAAACCTGAATTTGAACCTCTAAAGCGAAAATACCTATACAAAAATGTGGCCATAGTTCAAAATGTTGACCTGACTGAGCAAAACCAATGTGATATTTGTTGACCAGTGTTATGAGTCAGTTCCTGGTTTGGTCTTTGGTGGGTGGGTGGATAATAAAAAGAAATGAAAAAGAAGAGGAAAAACAGCATAAAGTCAGCTACATTTAGTTTACGTTAAAAGACTCAAGCACGCGTTTTCTGTAGCTTGTCATCAAAGTTAATGGTTCATTTATCACAATTTGTTATCATATGGTACTGGACTGGACCAAAAACCAGATGGAGGCGGAGGAAGTAGTGGAGAATGGTTTATTTGGGGTAGCTCATGGTTCGTATATCCAAGGCGTGATGGTGTTCCATAGGAACAAGGAATGTGCAGGAAGCAGGAGCGTGAGCAGGCGGAAGAGCTTTACGGCGAGGTTGGAGCGGGCAGCGAAGCAGGAGACACGGGAGGCACACTGGAAGCGGAGGACGACACAAAAGGGTCAGTACAAATGGGGGAAACCAAGTAATCAAATCAAGCACTTAGAGAAGGGATCTTGAGAGTCGGCCTGTGTACCACGGACAAGTGTGAATACTCTGGCGCTGGATCCCTGGATCTGGCAGGCAGTGATGAGTGCTGATTGATAACAGGTGCGCGGGCGAGGAGGTGATGATAGCTGGAGAGAGAAGCAAAAGCGAGGCAAAAAGCACCACCCAAACTCCAAAAGGTAACTGCAGGGCACAGATCATGACATCATATCTTTTTATGCACACTGTATATGCGGTTCTTTACAGATTTTTTGGGACCCTATGCTTCATTATTTATGAAAAAAAAATCACCTATATTATTATTTTTTTTACTCAAGCTAAAGCAGACACAAAAAGTACAATATTACTTTCGGGCCATTTTGTTGTCTCTTGGTCAATAGGACCTATGTTAAAGTAAGTTGATAGTTTTTTTGCTCACATCTTGTGGCATATGTAGGCAATTATAAACCTTTTTTGGAGGGTGTTAATTAATATTTTGCTTTTCGTGGGAGTGCTCAGACCCTATCCACCACAAATAGCCAGGGTTTACTGTATACATACAGTGGTTAACTATGATTAACATGCATCTTCAAAGCAAAGCAAAGCAAAGCAAATTCATTTACATAGTGCATTCCATACACGAGGTTACTCAGTGTGCTTTACATGATTAAAAGCATTTAAAAACAAAGAAAAAAAATAAACCTTTAAAACAAAGAGAAAAATAAAAATACAATTAAAACAACATACAGTGCAAGAAAGATCATTAAAAAGTGTTTAACCTGGACTTAAAAACACTCACACTTGGGCCTGATGTCACATCTATTGGCAACTTATTCCATTTGTGTGCAGCATAACAGCTCGTTGAAATGCTGCTTCACCATGTTTGTTTTGGACTGTGCTCCACTATTTGATATGCTCTGACCTCTTTGTTCCGGTCAGAACCCGAGCTGCAGCATTCTGAATGAGCTGCAGCTGTTTAATGCTCTTTTGGGGGAGTCCAGTCAGAAGACCATTACAATAGTCAAGTCTACTTGAGATAAAAGCATGGATGAGCTTCTCCTGGTCGGCTTGGCACATGCAAGCCTTCACTCTGGATATTTTCTTCAGCTGGTAGAAGGCTGCTTTAGTAATTGATATGATATGGCTGTTGAAAATCAGGTCGGAATCTATCAGTACACCAAGGTTTCGGACTTGGTCTTTGATTTTCGAAGAGAGTGACTCCAGGTATTTACTAACAGCAATCCTCTTTTCTTTACTGCCAAAAACAATTATCTCAGTTTTGTTGTGGTTTAATTAAGGAAAGCTTTGTCTCATTCAGGTATTTATCTGTTTTAGACACAAAACCTCAATTGAACCGTAGTCATCTGGAGATACTGCTAGATATAACTCAGTATCATCTGCAGAGCTATGATGGTCAACATTAAGGTTCTGAAGAATTTGGCACAAGGGTAGCATATACTGGCTGAACAGTAGGGGTACAAGAAATGACCCTTGAGGGACTCAATAGGTCGGTCATTGCCATTCGATGAGATTGAACAGTTCAATGGTTACAAAATAACTCCTTTCCTCCAGGTAGGACCTGAACCATTTAAGGACTGTGCCATTTAGTCCACCTCACGTTTCCAACCTATTCAGCAGTATATTAGGATCTACCGTATCAAAAGCCGCACTGAGATCCAACAAGACCAGAATTGACACCTTTCCCGAGTCAGTATTCAACCTTATATCATCTTTGATAAAAGCTGATGCAGTACTGTGATGAGTTTGGTAACCTGATTGAAATTTGGCAAAACGTCCATTTAAGTTCAAGAAATTGCTGAGTTGATTATGGGGTAATTTATTGACTTTATTTTGGTCTTCATTTAGTGTTACTATATAATGCTTACCTTATTTTTACTCTTGTATGACAGTTAGTACACTGACATGCTATCCCGTGACACCTTGCACCAATGCTGCTGGAAAGTGCTTATTAAGGAGGACTTTTTGCTCTACAAGTGCTTGTGTGTGTGTCACATTCTCGTACATGGCCACACACAGGACTTCCTGTGGGACATTATTTTCTATATATGTGTGTTTGTATGTCTAATGGTGCGTGTGATAAATAGCAGATGTCATGTGGCATTGAAGAGATAGAGCAAGCGGACAAAAAAAGCACAAATGAGTTGGAAGCTGATAAGGAGGTCGTAGCGATGACAAATAACGGCGCTTATGTAGGACATAATCATAATAGTCCTTACCTTTTGCCACCATTTTGTTGTGAATTAAGGGGCTATAAGCATATTCACATGTAGCTCCAAAACCTAGGTAGCTTGCCCAATAATCCAAGCAAAAGAACATTACATAAACATGTGAAAGGTACTTTTTACATAGTGAAGTCACACTTACTAAACAGATAGCTTGTTATTACCACCGACTGCTCAAGCATGTCTGGTTATCTTTTTAGCCTTAATTTAAAAAAAACGTAAATCAATAAATCAGTCAATAAAAGAGCACTCTTTGGTTCACTGCCTGGCTGTTTTATTTTATCTGGTTGTGGTAGCATTTGAGGTTTTTAGCATTAAGACTGACTGCTTTCGCTTGACCGACTGTGTTCACGTTAGCTCACTGCTAAATATCTTTGCTTCGTTACATTAGCTGGTGAGCTCTACAAGTGAATTAATCAAATTACTAGCTAAACAATTATTAGAATCCAAATAAAAATTATCTGGATACAATTCAGTTGTATTTCATGTGGTTGTGGTAGCACTGTAACTGTTCTGCATTTAATGAAGTGTCTTTTCCTGTAGTTAACTATGCACAATAAATTAGCCGAATAACTGTATATATATATATATATATATATATATGTGTGTGTGTTTCAAGTTTGAAAAAAATGCACCCAAAAATGTGGTTTTCTTGCTGTCCACACACATGAAATGCTTTCACGCTCCTAGCTTAGCATCACCATCAGCACGCAGCTTAAAAGGGGCGTGTCATATCTACCTCGTCATATCTCCGGTCTGCTGTAGCGTGACTGGCTGTGTTAGCTTGTTGCTAAAAAGCTTGTAAGCTGAAGGGCCAACTTCACTAGCTTTCTGATTGTTTTAGCGTGTCACCTTTATTGTTACTGTAAAAAAAAAAAAAAAAAAGAAAAGAAAAAATTATCTTACCACATGGCTAACAGGTTGTTAGCTGGAGTTCTGATGAATGTGCCTGTTAGCTTGTTGCTAGCCATGTAGCCATTGGTTAGTGAGTTAGCGGGCAACTACTTTTGTTTGTCTGGTTGTGTTAGTTTATCATCTATTTTTGAGGAGAAAACAAATAGAACAAACAAATGATTAGCTGTGTTTGTCAGTTTCTCTAGCTTTTGGGTTGCATTAGCCCATTAGCTTGTCGTTAAACAGATATCAAGCTCCTAGGTCATCTTTTCTGATTGTTAACTTATAAAGGTACAAGGTTAGGGCATGTACGAAGGTACGTATCTTGGTAGTTAGCTGTAGTGACGGCTATTAGCTTGCTTGTGTTAGCTTGCTACTGTGAGGCGAGAGGACCGTGTTGACAGTGGAACCCTGCGAGAGGTCGACAGAGTGTTCCATCCTTTTCAAAAACCTTCAAACTTGTTTCCCAGTTATCTCGGCATGTTGCTCCTTGTACCTTGTCATCGTATGATTGAAGTTTTATGCTCTTAAATACTTCTAATTGTTATCCAATGTTTGTGTCGCCAGGGGATTTAGGTGATTGTGATGTTGTCGGACAAAGCGCACATAACCGGTCGGATGATTGTTTTCGTTTTTGTTAATGATTGTGCTGCAAATTTTCAAAAAATCATTTATAATACTGCCTGTGTTTAAGTCTATTCAGCTGTGTTACGTGACCTCGTTTCCTGCATTTCTGTCCCGTGTGTGTGTGCATATGTATTTTCGTTACATAAGCAGATTATATTATGTAATATTTAGTTGTATTTTTGTCAAGGAGGTCATCATTTGCTTGCGTGTTTATGCATGTTCTATGTTTGTGTGTGTGTCTCTTACCCTCGTGTAGCACCCGCAGCAACCGGGTGCCACCTTGGTCTGTGTGCACACACCTGCCCTCGCTGCAAGCTCTTTTCTCTCATTATCGCTCTCCCCCGCCTCTCTCTTTTTCTCTCTCTCACTCTCTCGCACCCGCACCAACATGCTTCCATTCATGTGTCAATCACTGATGAATCTTAAACCAGCATGGAAAGGATGCACTCCACAGGGGTTTTGCTTTTTCTTTGGCTTTTTTTATGTCAACCAGAATGAAAAACACAACTGAATAGCTATTATACACGACATGGAAAAAAAGGGAAACACAATGATCAGAACATAAAGCTATAGAATTGGGAATCATTTGTGTGTGTGTGTGTGTGTGCGTGTGTGTGTGTGTGTGTGTGTGGTGGTGGTGGTGAAGAGCTTCCACACACAGCAAATCAAAAGTACAAATCCTCTCTTGGTGCTAGCCAATCAGAGGCAGAGTAGGGCGGACTATCCTTCCCTACAATGGACAAAGGCGTTTTTTTATGGACTTGATAAATCTTAATTGATGTGGTAACACCCGCCACACCGCTCACGACGCAGCAAGCCGTTGGAACAACGGCGTTTGCTCCGTAGATGCACATAGCTGGGACAAAGTGAACGTTAACTTTCGCTACCCTTCAGGCTAACGAGCTAAGGGCTGGAGCTGAAAAGCTCACTCGACCGCAGCGACATCGTTAAAATGTCAGCGCGCACACACACACACACACACACACACACACATATATGGGAAAGTAACTGTTTATAAACCATAACCACAGCGGCACATGTTATCAGTATTCAGACTGTAGCAGACTTCACTGAACACATTTTCAGCATCATTTGATTGCCAGGTAAAAGGTCTAACATCACAGTCCAGCAGCTCAAGGGCGGGCCTTATTTTGCATTTTATTCATCTTTTATTTAACCGGGGTAAAAGCTTATTGAGAGATAAAATCTATTTTTCAAAAGCCAAGAAGCAGCGGAAATTATACAGGCAACAGAAATTATATAGTACATAACACGACAACATTCATACAATAAACAAAAACAAAGACTAAAAAATAATAGTGATATTAAAATGTATGACATCTGATTTAAAAACAGTGACAAAGCCCAAATGCTTTCGAGTACATACATGTTGTTTTTTAAATTCATTTAAATTTGCCAGGCTTTAAGACATTTTAAGGGCCTCTTTAGTGGGTTAATGACTCTATACCAATTTTTGAAAACGGATGTATTTATATTTTTTATTGATCAAAGATATATATGTTTTTTTTATTGTTCTACATTACAATGCCAATGTTCAGTGTTCTTTAGAATTGAAGTTAATTGTTCTCTAAAGGGATGCACTTGAAATATTACGCTCTATAATATGAATATATCAGTGGCATGAAAAAACTTCAACAATACTATTGTTTATTGTGGTAGCTTTTGCGAAAATATATCGTTCTTAAAAATTTGCTATTGTGGCAGGCTGAAACATATTGACAAATATATATATAAATTTAATATATTGAGTGAGAGCAAGAGCAATAGATAACACAAAAATATTGTACAAATTGTACAAATAAAAATCTGCACTATAGGTTGCCTGCACAACAACCGTTATATAGCGGACGATTAGCCTACAGAAATCTGTAAATAATAAATTGCAGGCACTCCAGGGCTGGGGCTCATTGTTTCCATGCATGTGCATCCTGGGACTCACATAGTCTCAAGTGTAAAATGATCTATGCATATCTATCCATCCATTATCTTAACTGCTTATCCTCAGTAGGGTTGTAGGTCTGATGGCGCCTATCTCAGCTCACTCTGGGCGAGAGGCGGGGTACACCCTGAACTGGTCGCCAGCCAATCGCAGGATCTATGTGTGTGTGTGTGTGTGTGTGTATATATGTATATATGTGTGTGTATATATGTATATATACATATATATATATATATATATATATATATATATATATGTGTACATATATATATATATTTATATATATATATATATAGATCTATCTATCAGATCTTCCCGACTCGCTGTCAGTAATTCTGTTCAGGTAGGATTTGTCATCATCTATTTCATGCCAGCTGCATTGGTACCTCCTGCTCCCTTGTTGTCCGTTGTTGTTGCAGTTGTTCACATGCAAAAAGCAAAGACCCACACAGCAAAGAGTCTATTAAAACTTCCATTCATCTGCTTTCTATACCCTGGAATTTATCCGAGGTGATTTTGTTCAAATGGCTACAGACTAAACCCTGGTCGAGTTGCCAATCAACCACAGAGTGACAGCAGAATGAAGCATCGAGGTGGAATTGAGCCCTCGCGAAGTCCGTTATGTAAACTACTACACAATAAATAAAATTTTCTTCCCAGTTGACCAGTCAATTGTAGGGTGTGAAGGGGGCTTAGAGTAGGAATTAATGTCATGACGGCACCACTCAACTACCAATGGCAGTTTTGCATGCTGCATTCATTCGGAACTAATCACACGCCAAGATAGCTAACCCTTATGTAAAGAACAAAGAACAGCAGCAACTTTCACTCTTCTTCATCTTTTGCTTCTCAATGGGAAATGAGGTCAGAGTGCGATGCCTTATCCTGCAGATTATAGGGAACATAAATGTCATTATTACATTGAGACGTTTGCTTCACAGTCTGCACAAAGGGCTTCGGCTTTTGTCTTTGCGATCATTTCACCGCACACTCCCGTTTGTTCTCAGCATTGCCATTAGCGCACATTGGAGACGTGTCCTTCAAAGAAAAAACAGGAAAGCATTCGCCTAATGCAAGCGCCGCCAAACTCCCTTATTTCATTTCATGCTCGACTGACAGCAGCCTTCTCGCACCAGTAGTAAAAACTACACAGATTAAAAAACAAAAGTGAGAATCTGTCATTTCTGATGAAGGTATATACTTTTTGCACGATGTGTTGCTTTGTCTGTCTGCAACATTTGACAGTACAGTGAACCCCCGCTGTGTCGTGATTCATCCTTTGCGCCCCCGCTATATCGCAGATTTTTATGCGGCTGTTTATTTTATGGGTTTTTACAGTATAGAGGCAAGTCTGAAGTTATATTTGCTTGCCTTCAGTCTAGTAGTGTGGTGTACCATTTAGCTTTGAGCTCTAGTGTAGATGCAGTGTCATTAAGCACAAGAAGAAGAGGCAGAAAATGTCTCCTATGCTAATTTACATGAGCCTGTCCATGGCTTTAGAAAGTGTGATCTAATAAGTTTAAGTGTGCTTTAATAGGTTTAAATGTGCATGTGGGTAGGGGTAAAATTAATCTTAAAAAGTACACTATATTGCCAAAAGTATTCGCTCACCTGCCTTGACTCATAAATGAATTTAAGTGACATCCCATTCTTAATCTATATGGTTTAATATGACATTGGTCCTCCCTCTGCAGTTATAAGATCTTGAACTCTTCTAGGAAGGTTTTCCACAAGGTTTTGGAGTGTGCTTATGGGAATTAATAATTTGTGAAGTTACACACTGATGTTGGACGAGAAGGCCTGGCTCTCAGTCTCCGCTCAAATTCATCCAAAAGCGTTCTATAGGGTTGAGGTCAGGATTGTACAGGCCAGTCAGGTTCATCCACATCAAACTCTCTCATCCGTGTCTTTATGTACCTTGATTTGTGCACTGATGCACAGTAATGTTGGAATGGGAAGGCGCCATCTCCAAACTGTTCCCACAAAGTAGGAAAGGTCCAAAATATTAGCCCCTGAGCTCCAGTGAAAGGAACTCTGAATGCTTCAGCATACCAATAGATTTTGGTCAGTTAAACAGTTCCTGTTCTAACATGTCTGTGCACCAATGCACAAAGCAAGGTCGATAAAGACATGGATGTGATAATTTGGTATGGATGAACTTGACTGGCCTGCACAGAATCCTGCCCTCAATCTGTTATCACACCGTTGTGTTGATTTCGAGTGGACAGAGAGCCAGGCATACTCATCCAACATCAGTGTATGACCTTCCAAGTATGCTCCTGGAAGAATGGGCAAAAATTCCCATAAAGCCACTCCTAAACCTTGTTGAAAGCCGTCCCACAAGAGTTGGTGTTATAGCTGCAAAGGGTAGACCAACATCATCGTAAACAATCTGGATTTAGAATGGGATATCACTTAAAATCATATGCGAGTCAAGTCAAGGGAGGTGTGCAATACTCGCGTGGTCTCTTTATATTGTGTTTGTAAATGGACACAGAAGTTCTGAACATCTGTAGAAAGCCAGAGAAACATCCCTCCATCCATCCATTTTCAAGACCGCTCATCATGGTTAGGTTCAATGGGTCGCTGGAGCCTATTCCAGCTGACTTGGGGCGAAAGGCGGACTACACCCTGAACTCGTCGCCAGTCAGTCGCAGGGCACATATAGACACAGACAACCATTCGCACTCACATTCACACCATCACTGGGTGGGAACTGAACCCACGCTGCCCGCACCAAAGTCAGGCGAGTGTACCACTACACCATCAGTGACCCCAGAGAAACATTACTTAAAAAAATAACAGTTAAATGAGAAATGAATTGTTAAGAAGTCCATAGATTGTGTGGAATTTATTGTTGATGAATTCTTAAAATAACTGAGTCAAAATGGAATGTACTACTTGGCTGCAACCAACAGAGGCACTGTGGATTCTGTCTGAACTCTAAAGAAGGACAGCGTGACGTCAGCTATGGGAAGTTAAGTGACGTCTATGCAGACTATTAATTAAAGGCTGTCCTTCACCTGAAATTGCTCGCCAGCAGTTGTCATTTGTCGGGTGTGGAAGTAGAATTATATCACAGAATCAACATTGTATTGTGTATGGGTGATTGTGACACGGCTCAGAAGAGTGCATGTTTTTTTTTTTTTTGGATACGATTACATAACTGCTGTCTGGGTCAGTAATGGCGGTGTCTGCCAGACTTGCTGCTCCATGTTATGCTGTGTAACAAAGACAAGCAGTGGTGACATTTTTTTTTTTAAAAAAGATTTGTAATATCATCTGCTGTTGCATCACTTGTGTAAATTGTCTTATTCCTCAAAAACACCCTTTAAAATGTGAAAATTTTATCATAGTGCATGTGCTCAGTTTCAACCCCTGCCATCTAATTAGCTTACAGTCAATTATTTATCTTGCTCTTTCTGCTTTTCATGCTTCAACTTCTCTCTGTCTTCATCTGTGCCTCATCTTGTGTGAAAGATTCATCAGGCCATTTAGCAAACGTCTCCTTTTCTGAAGCATGCATGGCTCACATCCAACTCATCTTCGTGTGCGCTCCTTCCCACCCACCCACACACGAACACACGGCGCTCCGATAGCAGTCTGGACTGTTGTTTTATTTTAGTATGCAAACTGATTAACTGTCCCTTATTTGACTCCATTGATGAAGTGATTGCCCTACAAGGCCTGAAAACCCAGGAAGCTCTATAAGGGCTTCTTGGCTCGGTAGGGCTGAAGAGAGGTTTGTTCAGGAAGCATGGAAATTGGCATTGTTAACTGCAAAATACACACTTACAGTATATTGGCTCATTGCGAAAATCTTATCTCCTTTTGAAATTCAAAAGGCAAAGAAAAGGCACGTTGCTAACAAATTATTGAGATTCTTGGTTTTCACTGAACAGTGATGTACGTGAATAAACTGATACTCATATTCATACTCAGGAAACAAACGAAAAGAAATTAGTTTTACCGAGTTCAGGAAATTGTGGAGTTTTCTGAAAAGTTTAACAAGTTAGTCAAACTGTGAGCATCATTTAACCTTTATAAACTGTTAACAGTGTTGGGGTGTAACTAATCACATGTAATGAGATTATGTAATTTAATAGGATAATTTTAATGTGTAATTAAACTGCAGTTGCCTTTGGAAATTTCCCTGATTTCTATTTTTTTTTTTATTTCAAAAGTTACATTTGAAAAATAGCCGCAAAGCAACGGATTTATCAAATACTGCAGTTTTTTTCGTATCAACATCTGCCTTCGATAGCCGACACGTGCGGTTGGCTCACTCTGGTCACGTGCTGTTCTTCCGCGAATCGACTTGTTAATGGTATGGCAGTCAGCTGAGCAGTAAAAATGTCGGTGGCACACAAGACATTCCTCTGTTGGGCCCAATCATTTTCGTCCAATCCAAAGAGTTAAGGTGCTGTCGATGTCAAAACAGTCAATGTCGAACCTGAGGACACATCTATAGGTATGTAGCTTACTAACATATAGTTCTAGCTTTAACTGCACATAGCCTTCAATAAAATGGGGAAGAAGTGCCAACCTTCCGCGTGTCTTTTCATGCCTAGCAGGTAAAATGATGATGATGGGAAAAGTCAGCTTTTGTTTCATATCACTTCTGATGCAAGAACAGTGTGATCAAGTCCAATGTAGACTAACAATTAGCCTCAAACATGACATGGTTTTTCCAAATATGACTTTGAAGCGCCACCTTTTGGTGCAATCTTTATGAGTTTAGCTGAGATTTTGAAAAGGTTACATCAGGTTCGACTCATAATGTATAGTTAATATTGTGAACACAAAAGAACATTGGCTTTTGAACAGTTTCATCTTTATACTTTTGGGCATTTTTATGGAGCGTTTGTGCCATCACTATCTCTGTATAGTAGGTTGTCATAGGAAGACCTATGGTTTAAATTGCATACATTTATCAATAGGTCAACATGGTATCATGTTTTCCACATGGTGTATAGCAATAATGCAACAAACACCTTCTGTTATTTACGTTTCATCATGTTTTATTATCAGTTTGTTATGGTGTAAAGAACAAATATGTGGTTAATTCCAAAATAAGGACCTACTGTATGGTTTTAATTCACTTTTCCCCCCGAGAGGAAACATTCAAGGGTCATGCATTCATTCAAAATTAAGAAAAGTAATCAAAATGTAATCAAATGTAATTAGACTTTGCGTTACATATTTTTCACCTTAATCTGCATCTACACCAAATGTCCAAATCCTGTAGTTTTGAACCATTCGTTTATCGTCTTTTTCTGCTCTTCTGTCATTTTCTCCCTCAATCTTTCCCTGCTTCCTCCCTTCTTTTCATCGCCATTCATTCCAGCTTTAATCTTCTCCCTCTGTCGCTCCACTCGTGCACACACAGTAGATATCAGTTCGAGTCAGACGAGCTTGACGCTGTTACGTAACAAACGTCCTCTTGACTTGGAAGTGTGTCATCTCTCGGGATAAGGGCCCTCCTCGGTGAGCACAATCCAAAAAAAGACCCTCTCCCAAACCCCCATAGGGCCTCCCTGGAGAATGTTTATGCTTGGAAGGTGTGATGGACGAAGGGTCAGGCAAAGGAAGGAATGGATGAGACAATAACAGAGACTTGATATACTAGGACAAAGTGGAAGAAGGGAGACGGTTGTCGGGGGTGACCGCCGTTCTTGAGCAGTAACGAGAAAAGAAGGAGGAAGGAGTAACGAGAAGAGGGGGAGGAAGACGAAGATAAATATTGAAGTCATGGAGAGCTGCTGCCTTGTCCTTTGTATGCCTTTACAAAGATACAAATGCTCAGTTTTATTGACACTGACAGAAAGGTATTCGTGTAACAATCTGTTTACGGTCGCTGTTTGTTGTGCTTCACAATGAGATCTGTTCCTAATATTCTGACCCAACAATGGAAGCCAAATATCCAGATGTCAATCAAAACAGAGCATTATTGTCGTGCTGGCGCCGGTGGCATGCGCAGCAGCACTGGATTAGCGTCCGCCTGTAGCGGTAATCTATTGAGTTAATCTGCCGCCAGTATGCCCGCGGATCATTAGCCGGATTTATGGCATCAAATCATGAGATCCGATTGGGAGCAGAATTACGCAACGGCCAGGTGTTGGCAGGGGGTGTGTCAGCCATGTGTGTGATTTATGCACAAGGTTAACAACTAGTTACTCAGTGAATGGAAATTGAAGTGTGTGTGTGTGTGTGTGTGTGTGTGTCACAGCTGTAAATGGATTTTCACACGAATGTTCCATTGGCCCCCCTCAGTTCATTTTTCAGTTGAGAGATTGTTGAAGGTTATCGCGACTCAACAGAAGGCCTCGATTTTATTGTCGTGTTGTTATTTTTTTTTCATTACATTCATTAAATTTTCATTTGCAAAGCAAAAATCCAGACAAACTAGCCAAGGAAAATAATTGTTTACATTTTACTGTATTTTCGTTAGGCAGCATGGTGGCCTATCCCAGTGTTTTATCTGGGTACTTCTCCCACATTTCAAAAACAGTTTAATTGAAGACTTAAATGGACCATCTGCACGGCATTTTCGATGGAACGAGTACGTGGCGTACGAGTTTCCGTTGTCGATATGTTTCATGCTATCTGACGGAAAAATAACCTCCTTCTTTAAATGTGTGGGGTTGCGCAAGAGGTGCAGTATATTCAATAGTATTCTAACAAAGTCTATTATACAGTGCCCGTGAAAACAAAGAGCCACGATTTTTAGCATGGTAGCCAGATAGCGCGACATTATCTCCCCTTTGTTGTCTAAAATCAGTGACCTCTGATCGCGAACGTTAGGCCTCAAATGCCACTCATGCGAACGAGGTCAGCGGGGTTAGCAAATGCTAAGGACGCCGCTGCCTCAAGGGGGCGCCAGACTCAAAAGTTAAACTCAAAAGTTAAAACAACAGTGACAGCCTCATTTGAATGGTTGTTTGTTTCTATGTGCCCTGCGATTGGCTGGCAACCAGTTCAGGGTGTACCCCTCCTCCTGCCCGCACGTAGCTGGGATATGCTCCAGCACACCTGCGACCCTAGTGAGGATAAGCTGATAGCTGATTGGTATACTATTCGCTCTCTGTTGGGGTAGAGGGAAATTTATAGATGTGACCCCAGAGAACTCTGGAAACAAAACGACCAAAAACTGTCCAGAACACAGGGAAGAAAAAAAGAGGGGTGAAAATGGGGTAAAGAGAAGTCAGGGTGTTGCTACTTTTGGTTTGTCCCATTAGATGTTGTAAGATGTTAGATGTTGCTGGCATGATTTGTTTGGCAGTAACGATACAGTAATGAAATGAGGAAAATGTTCTATTTTATATACTAAATTGTGTGGCATGTTATCTTTCGAATTAAAGACAATGTTAAAAACTACTGCCATTCAACTTTTTTTTAAAGGCTTCTATAAATCAAAATCCCGTCTAGGACACCACATTGGCTAGGACTGGCTTTGCATGCAGGGGTTCCTATTAAATCGTACTAACAGAAATGCGCTCTACCTGGCCAGCATTCATTTTTTTTCTCCCCCCACTGGTAAAGTAATTTTCAAGAATAACAAGACACGTCTGTTTGAGTCTATGTGTGTGGTGAACTCATTCATCCTGAGTGAAGAGCCAGCTGCTGTCTAGATCTGCTCCAAGTTCACGACAATGACCCATTGTCCTTTCTCTATTTATTTTGACATCACCTCTTGCTTGCCTTCTGCCGCGCAGTCCACACATCCCTTTTCGTCTCCTTCATTCACTCTACTCCAGGTGGATGCGTATTAAAAGATGGCGGAGCAATTGTTCGTTCTTCATCATAACAATTACACATGTGCAGTCTAATTAGGCCCAATTTATATTTTGTCTGGGCAGCGTGGTGCGTTTGTGTTTAAGCATGTCTGCCTTACAGTTCTGAGGTTCGGGTTTTGAATTTGAACCTTCTGACAGCATATTTCCATTTTTCTTTGCCAACTCGCATTTGAGTCTTTTAGATACACTGAATATGCACACCTCTTTGGCATGGTAGCCAGATTTAGGGGTTTCCCTCACAGGGGTCAACTGTCCCAAGGGTCCTTCCAACGGGGCATGCCACAGATGGCCTCATGACAGAGTATCCCACTTCTGACAACAATTTTTGTGGAACTCTGAGCAGTATTACCACATTTGAACTCCAGTTTGTTGGCACCTATTGCTTGATTGTCTATTATACAATGATCGTGAAAGAGGCAGATATCCAATACAAGAGCCAATACACAGAAAATACAGTGGAGTTCAATGGGGAAATCCACAACTCACAAAAAGTCGGGCATATTCGGCTTGCCGCTGAAATTTCATGATGAACCCAAACCTCCACTATAACCTTTATAGGTGATTTTGTTTTTGGTTTTATTCTTTAGCAGTCAACAAACATTGTATGCATTTAAATGAAATACATTTAAACAAAAGGACTTTGCCCAAATGAGCCCCTGTTGGAAGCAGGTATCCCATAAAGATTGGCCATGCTTAAGACTCTCCATTTTAGGGGGGCTGCTTTAGCTGAAATTCTACGAGTATCTGCATCAAAATTTGGCCTACATGTCCGCATACTTTTGAACACTAATTAGTTTTACTTGTAGCTGCACCTTTATATGGATCTACACCCAAATGTTGCCGCTTGTGTTTTCCCCCAGCATGTCTGCAAGTACTAAATATGTACTACCGCCATACATAAGACACATTTAACCTCCAGCAACTTGATTTAGTCGTGAAACATGCAAGCTCATGCACCTCCGGTGTAGTCTGGATAACGTGCGTGAATGTAAACATGAAGGTCGGATGTGAGCCCGCAAAAAGGCCTGCCTCCGAACTTCCAAACTTGTCTGATGAATCACACGCAGACCCAAGGCGCGGTCCCCTTGTAGGGTAGGTGATATGTCGAGGAGCACCTCAAACAGCAACACCCACCCAAAAAAAAAGATGTCTATGTTAAGAAAAAAAGAAAGTCACACAATTCAGGCTTACATGACTTACACGTTTTCCACGGCACAGTGACAATAATAGCTGATGCTAATGAATCAAACTGGCAATTTGCTGTCCAATAAATAACCTCCATCCATCCATTTTTATTTAGAATGGAATAGAAGTCAGCTGACATGGGATGAAAGGCTGACTATACCTCGGATTGGTCAGCAGTCAATCAAAGGGCCCAAATACTGTAGAGACAAACAACCATTCACACCGTCACTGTGTGGGAACAGAACTCAACATTGCGAGTCAGGCGAGCCAACTACGATACCGTCAGTGACTATGCAAAAATATCTGCTGTATGGTATCCCCCAAAATTATTTTAATGAAAAAAATCAAGTCACCGAGTTTGGACTGGAACATGTTTTTCATTGGACAGCAATGTCATACCTGGACATTTTTTACAGTTTACAGGCAAGCCCCAATTTAGAGTTCAGCATTGAAGTCTGCTGGATGAGCTGCAGCGTAATAGAAGACAAATAACAAGAAGAGGCCGAGAAGGTCCCCGACTAAACTCCAGTATTTGCCGTTGTTTAGAGCAGAGAGAATAGATGCCTGTGAGTATTGCTGTATGCTCTTTTTGCATGCGTTACATCTCCTTGTCTGTTAAAGTAGTGGTTGTTTGACGGTTTATGATAACCGTAAACCCTATGCTAATTATCGTTAGCCCCTGTATTGTGTTCAGCATTATATGTTCGGATTAAGTTTAACTTCTGTCAGAAGAAATTATATAATTTGGTTGAACATTTTGGTGTTTAAATATACAATGTTTAATTCTCTTGCTTTATGTGTCTGTCTTACAATTAACTTACAATTAACTTCAACTGTGAGCGAAAGAGTGAGAACATGCGCTAAGAAATACTTTAAAAAAAGTTTTTAAAAAAAATAAGTTTCAATGTGTTTCAAGCGTGTGGAAGAGGTAGAAAGAACTCTTCAAAACATATTTTGTCTCTATATCGCAGATTTTCGCGTATTGCTAATGGTTCTGAAACGTGTCCGCTTTGATGAAAGGAGCTTTGATGTATCGCGATTGTTGGAATATCGTTACTGTTCAATGAGAGGTAGCAATATATTTTTTTCTGTTATCATCATGTCAATACTTAGCATGCATTGTGCTGGCCTGAAGAATTCCTGAGTCTATGTTATTGATCAGGGGCCTTGCAGCAAGAAGCAACAACTTGAAGAGCGGAAACAAGACTTATTGAGCTGGAACGTTTGTGCGAGACCTTCAAGCAGACACAGATGATCGTAACTTTACTTGCGGGGTAAACACCGGCATCAACATCGATGCCGGCTACACAAACATATGGATTTCCAATTCCCTCATGGATGAGCGCTGTTTGCCTCTGTTCACGTAAGCGTCCCAGAAAACGTCTTTTCAACAAGTTGACCAGACGGGGCCGGACAGACATGCTTAGTGAAAACAGGTCAGCGCGTATTTAGGTGGACCGAGTGTGTGCGGCCTGGTTGGCTGCTGATGCTTATGGCCTCGGACGTTTGGGAACATTGATGTTGTGGCTGTAGGCTGATAATCCAGAGTTTGTGTTTGTGTGTGTGTCGCATATTTTTGCATTGACATTCCCGTGCACGACACACAACGCCACCCAGGAAACTATGAGTGTGGCCTGGCAAAGTCGCTAATATACAGTAGCACTCGGCTTTTGTCCAAAGAGGGCCAATGGGTTCTAATCCACTGGCTGCTCTTAGGGTCTGCCCCCTGCGCTCTCTCTCTCTCTATCGCTCCCCCCCCCCCCCTCTCTCTCTCGCTCTCTCTCTCCCCACCCCATGGCAATTTGTTTGGATAGTTCATCTGCGATTTGGTCGTTGGCTTCACAGCTTAATCACCGCCTGAAGAAAGAGTCAGAGAGCAGATGCGAGTGGAGAGACGAGCGAAGTGGAGCGAAGGCTGAAAGTGGGCGACTGGATCCGGAAAAGTAGAAATATGAATGGGTGAAAAAAAATATCCTGGGTTGGGACGTAACTTTAGGTACATCTGCACAGTCTCATGCGAATCCAGATAAAGGTGCAGATACAAATGAGATAAGCAATGTTTTCAGTATCATTGGCATACATTTATAATCTTTACTTAAGAGTTTAATTTTTAATGACCAAGCTCGTAACTCGATTTACTCATATATCAAATCCCCTTTGAAATAAATTGAAATTCCATTAATCTGTTACAGCCTCCCCAAAAGCCACCACAATTTCTTGGGTGTTTTTAATAAAGTCGAGTGTAGGTCCTGTTCAGGGTCAGCTCGAGCCTATTTAGGCAAAAGGCAGACTCAACCCTAGACTGGTCGCCAGTAAATCCAACATAAAAAATTATAATACTGTAATCAAATGCAGGGGCAATCGTGTAACATGATAGAGTGTTTATTCGCTATTCGGTGGCCAATTTAGGCAGGAATTTGCCCTCTGAAAAGTATTTTCCCAAGTGTTTAATGACTATATGTATGAGCACTGAAATCAATTGAGTTTTTTAAAATTTTTATTTTTTTTAGATGTGCCTGTATATGATTGCTACCATTTTGGAAACAGTTACGCAAACAGAATACATTCAAACAATATTTTATAATTTCCTGTTGACACAATATTTGGTCAAACATTTTTTTTCTGTTCGTCATAGTAATTTCCAAATGCCACAACAACCACCATATTGCAATGCATCACACAATGTGGCCAAAGATACAGTGGCCTGTGATTATACACATGAAGCATCAAAAAATGGACCATTACTCGAACCAATGGCTGAAGTGTTATGATGCTTCATGAGGCTTCATCTTACCATCACAACAAGCAGACCAGGTACCATTTATCTTAGCTTAACTTGGTGTAAAGCAGCACTGACTGGGATGTCACTCTATTGCACACAACCCACAGTCAGGGTTTCATGAAAAAAAGTGCAACATATATGCAACCGTAGAGTTAAATAAGACACATTCAATAAACTACGGGTAATTTAAACACACATGATCAATGTTACGTTAATCCTTATGGTTAATGAACATTAAAGATTAACGTCTTTATTATGGCAACAGTTCAACATTTTACGACGCAATGCATGCTGCGAGCACACGGTTTCACAGTTTTGCTGCATGCAAAGAACAGTAACTGTGTGACGTCGACCAAAATCCCATGACGCAGTGGAAACTGCAGTTAATTACTGTACAATTAGTTAAAAGATTTTTACTATAAGGTATGTGGTAAATAACCATAGAATTTACAGGAATGTATAAGTAGTTTATTAACAACGATGCACATCCATGGCCTTATTTAAGAGAATTATTTGATGTTGTCAGCTACAAAAATGACGTTGTGCCTTATGCCAGCCTAAGAACCACCATTTTATGGCATTCAACAATTTTCCATATAATCAGAAAAAAAAAAATATACATACACGGTGTATTGACAAAGAGCAACGCTATGAGAAGATGTTGATATGATAAGCCTGAGCCAACACGTTAGCTTTTGCCTGCTCAGAACAAGCACTATGAAAGCTAATAAAAGCGGAAAAGTTTGTTCTTTCACCTTGTGCCCAGGTATCAAAATGGGTATTTAAAATTAATTTTTACTCAACTAGAGTGTGTGCTTTTTTTACTTTCACTTGATTTGAATTTGAAGCAGTACTTCTACCTGTGTATCTCTTGTACAAGTATCTGTAGAATGTGAGTATTCTTGCCACCTCTGCTTCTAGCTATGAAACGTCATGCCATTGGTGTTCATCATAATACTCTAGACTGTTCAAACTGTGACTGTTAAATTTTCTGAATCGTCCACTCACTAAAAAAAAAGAAAAACTATTGCTGTTTCCAAAAAAATAAAAGATTTAAGCTTTTCATTTTCAATGTTAAATCAGTGTTTAGTGTAAACCTGTTTCAACTAATGATACAGCAAGCAGGATTTTTTTTGGCTTCTGTTTCTCTTACTGTACCCAGTAAGATCCTCACTGTGAGTTTTGGCCTACTGTTATACCCTTAAGGATTTAACATTTATGTGTATTCACTGTTAAAACTGAGGGCGACCATATTTACCCCCGAATTAGAACATCGGTCTTGTCAAGAGTGGGTCAAACGCACGAACAATTACAGTTTGTAGTGCGTGCCAATAACACAGATGCACAAAGCAGATTTTTCAGCTCTCAGGTTGCCCTCATTGGCTTCCCTTGCATTCCCTTACATTACATTATTGATGATGACGATAAAGTCTGGTTACTGTGGTATGTAGGGCTGTTTGTGACACTCCTCTTCGATACAATCTCACTATTGCACACACGCAAATATATTCAGTTTCAGGACAGGCCTGCACACCCCCTTATGTTGCAAACTCAGCTTATAAAAAATTGTTAAAACAAGCTCTCAGTATGATGCTGTTTGGTTGTGTAGCAGTCCAAACTACCACCACAATAACAAAGTCTGTTCAGTTAATACCTCTCTGACAAGTATTGCATCATAGGCTTGCTGACAAGTAAGAACCTGCTTCCGCAAGAACGCCGCCGCTCATTATTAAATGCGAGCAGCTATTAGCGGGTCCCCTGGCTGACACCTCCTCACCACATCACTGATGAAGGTTGTCATAGCATTGACGTTTGCCCGCCATGCAGCGATGGAGCTGTCAATCAATGTCTTGGTGGAAGGTGATTCCAAGTGCAGCGACCTGACATGTGAGCAGGGTGTGTTTATCAACCTATTTTTAAATTCATGACTTGGTTTGGTCTTTGCTGACATTTCACAACCACACACGCACGCACACACAGACACACACACGCACGCACACACAGACACACACATGCAAACACACACACACACACACTCACAATGTACATCATTTGATCATTTTCCCGATTGGAAATTTGCAGTTGGGCATTCATAAGTTACATTTTTAATTTTTTTGTCAACTTCTGTTATTCCTTGAAAAACTCACCTATTGCTTTTCTACTCATATGAATGATATTGAAGTATAATTATGGTGCCATCTTGTGTCATTCTGGTGTCAATGAACTATGTACAGGTGAGTTGAGGAGTTTCATTTTGACAAAAATAGTGTTTTGCTGCCATCATGTAGCATCCTGGTGCCAATGTGCTATGTTGAAGTGAGTTGAGGAGTTTTATTGGGATAAAATCTGTGCTTTGCCATCATCTCGTGGCATCAAAGGCAATTAAAACCTTTTTTGGAATGTCAATTACTTGTGGAGTGTCGCTCTTTGCAGCTGGTCTCTGTCCCATATTTAACGTGCTGCACTTGTAGATATCCAATATTCCACATTCGGAAAATGTATCATTCTGATCTGAAGTACAGTGGAACCTTGATAAAATGGACCCTGATATAACAGATATTGGAAAAAATGGATCGTCGGGACAATAACATGGAAATTGTTTTTTTAAAAGAACTCTCTGCTATACTAGACACATTTGACCTCTCTCAACATATTAAGAGTCCAACCCACACTCAAGGTCACATCTTAGACCAGGTCATCTCTAAGGATGTTGAAATTCTATCAATTGACATTAAGGATATGGCTATTTCTGACCATTTTTGCGTATTCTTTGAATTACAGATTCTTCCAAAAGTTCAGACAACCTCTATGTCTATTAAGAAAAGGTACATAAATGAGAGTACCGCCACCGTTTATGGGGACCATTGCTGTACCACAAACTCTGAATGCTGAGACAGTTAATGAACTTTTGGATAATCTCATCTGTATAATCTCAAATGTCATGAATGCTGTTGCTCCTATTATAACTAAGACAATCTTGAGGCGACCTAGAACACCGTGGAGGAGCACAATGATGGTAAAGACCTCTAAATCAAAGTGTAGGAAAGTGTAACGTAAGAGGAGAAAAAACTAAACTCCAAATTGACTATGACCACTACAGACAAAGTCTTTGTAATTTTAACCAAGAGTTAGTCAGGGCTGGACACTTTTCTGAAATCATCAGTAAGAACTTCAACAATACTCACACTCTGTTTGCTGTGGTTGACAAGCTAACAACCCCCCCGAATCAGATAGCTCCAGAACTCCTAATAGCAGATAAATGCAACGAATTTGCTTGTTATTTTAGTGAAAAAATACAATCCTTCAGGTTAAATATTAGCACAAATCAGCAAAATGATAAAATTATACTACATCTGAAGCCACCCAGGAAAAACTCTATGACCATGTCAGGATTTGATACAGTTGACCAAAAAAACTGTAGAGAGAACGGAGAACTCAAACCATCAACGAGCTGTCTTGACTCAATACTATTTGACTTTTTCAAAGCTATTGCGAAGTCTGTCCTAGCTGATTTGCAGCAAATTGCTCACTTCAGTCAGGCGAATTTCCTAAAGCTCTTAATGTAGCTGCCATTAAGCCTCTACTGAAAAATAGAACGCTGGACGCTTCCATGTTAGCAAGCTATAGACCCATCTCAAATCTCCCTTTCATAGCCAAGATTGTTGAGAAAGTTATTTTTAATCAACTCAGCAATTTCTTGAACTTTAAATGGACTTTTTGAGAAATTTCCATCAGGGTTCCGAACTCATCCCAGTACAGAATCTGCTCTTATCAAAGTGCTAAATGCTATAAGGTTGAATACTGACTCTGGAAAGGTGTCAATTCTGGTCTTGTTGGACCTCAGTGCAGCTTTTGATACCTGCTGAACAGGTTGGAAACCTGGGTAGGACTAAATGGAACAATCCTTAAATGGTTCAGGTCCTACCTGGAGGAAAGGAGTTATTTTGTAACCATTGGAAGTGTTTAATCTCATCGAATGGCAATGTCCTATGGGGTCCCTCAAGTGTCAGTTCTTGGACCCCTCCTGTTGAGCCTGTATATGCTACTCTTGGGTCAAATTCTTTAGAACTTTAATTTTGACTCTCATAGCTATGCAGACGACACACCGTTGTATCTAGCAGTGTCTCCAGATGACTACAGTTCAATTGAGATGTGTCACTGTCTAAAACCGATAAATAACTGGATGAGCCAAAATTTTCTTCAATTAAACCACAACAAAACTGAGATAATTGTTTTTGACAATAAAGAGAAGAGGATTGCTGTTAGTAAATACCTGGAGTCACTCTCTTTAAAAAAAAACAAAGACAAAGTCTGAAACCTTGGTGGTCTGTCATATCAAATCTATCACTAAAACTGTCCAGAGTGAAGGCTTGCATGTGTCAAGCAGACCAGGAGAAGCTCATCCATGCTTTTATCGCAACTAGAATTGACTATTGTAATGATCTTCTGACTGGACTCCCCAGAAAGAGCATTAAACAGCTGCAGCTCATTCAGAATGCTGCAGCTCGGGTTCTGACCAGAACAAAGAGGTCAGAGCATATTACTCCAATTCTAAAGTCTTTACACTGGCTCCCAGTCAGCTTTAGATTAGATTTTAAAGTTCTGCTACTGGTCTATAAATCACTAAACGGTTTCGGTCCTGAATACATGAATGAAATGCTCATGGAATATAAACCCATCGGCTATGACGGAAGACCCCCCCGTCCCTATTAGTCTGTTTTATCGAGGTTCAACTGTTATGTCATTCCATGCGTTTTTATTTTTTTAACACAGTGTGCCACCCAAAAGAACAAACACAGTGAGTTGATAATGTTAATCCTTTGATGTTTGCTAAACTGAGGTCTCACCATGTCGTCGTGACATGAAGCGCCCTTTTTAACTGCTTTGTGTAAATGACTTTTTGCTGGGCCAATTGTAAATTATGATAATTTTATTCCACTCATTTCTTTCACATGCCTCCTTAAGAATTCAAATGAATTCCGCCACTGAGCTTCTTCCCAGATTTGCTCCTTTCATTTCAAGCTGTTTCCCTATTGCCATGTCAAAATCATAGTACCGTATTTTCACGACCATAAGGCGCACTTAAAAGTCTTACATTTTCTCCAAAATGGACGGGGCTTTTTTTGACCGCTTGGCTCACTGGGAGCATTTCCTGCCGACATGCTGCTTATACAGAGGAAAAGCGGACGTTGCTAAAGACAGCATGTGGACGTAAAGGGGGAAGGGTGCGTGAAGGAGGATGCTAAAGCTGCGCCCCCAGTAGGTATATAGCGCCGGGGTGTGCATTGTGCAAAACGACATCGGTTTGGCTGAGGACCCCCCGCAAAAATGGCACCTACTAAGAGACACGTTTACGAAGCATAGTTTAAACTGTCAGTTACCCGGAGGAACATGGGAATCGAGCAGCCGCGAGAGAATTCAAGATCAACGAATCCATGGTTCGCAAGTGGAGGAAGCAGGAAACGAGCTTTGCCAAGTCAAGAAGACCAAGCTGAGTTTCCGCGGAAACAAGGTGAGGTAGCCCGAGTTGGAAGACCAACTCAAGCAATGGATTAATGAGCAATGACCGGGAGAAACATCTCTACAGTCACCATTCGACTGAGGGCAATAACGCTTGAAGAAAAAATGAAAATTTAACATTTTCAAGGAGGTCCGTCTTGGTGCTTTTGTTTCATAAAACAGCGCCATTTATCCATCCGGGCAAGGACTAACGTGGAGCAAGAACGTCCGGCAGATTACAATGAAAAGCTGGCGTGGGAGCGATGGAAGACAGATGGCGAACACAGCTTTACTAAGACTGGGAGGCGACGCCAGGCGAGTTACGCCACCATATGTGAATGGACTGTGGATGCTTGGGCTAGCGTGTCTGCTTGCACTGTTGTTCGAGCTTTTGTAAAAGCCGGCATCATTTCTTACTCTTAATCACTCACTTAGCACACGCTCACACCACTCACTGTATATATTTTTCTCATTAATCACATCTGGGTGCATATGCATATCAAAGGGTTCCTGCAGACCAATATGGGGTCGGGATGCTGTGGGTGTCGGACCGGGTTTCAGCATGTCTGGTGTGGCATTGGGTCCCTGCGGCCTCCACCGGGTGGCAAGTTGTCGGGGCGCCTCGGTGGGGCCGGCGGACCGCCCTGGGTCCCTCGGCGTGGGACGTGTCCCGTCCACCGGGCTGCTCTCGGGTGGACCTCTGGGCCCGATCCCGCGCCTCGATTGATTGGGTGGGGTCCTCAGCCTCCGCGGTGCTGGCACAGCAATAACAGGACACTTCTGTCAGTCTTTGTGCATGTAAAATGGTGTCAATTCACTTGCATGTGTCCACAGGCACACACTCCTTGGACTCTTTCACTGGGTGTGGGGCCACTCACTTATTGCGACAAATAACTCATGAATATGCACATTGCTTGTGTATCCCCTCACTCATACTCTCGTCCTATAGACTTTTATAATTTACATAGTCAATCCCACCACACTTCAGTTGTACAGCAGGGTTCACGACCCTTGTCCTGCATGCTTCTTCTCCTGTCCTTGTCCTGTTCTATCTTGTCCTGTCCTTCCCTCACATGATGTAGCACTACAGCCCCATGCAACACTCATATTTAATGTTTCATTGTTGTAGATAATGTGATGACTAACTTTTCTCATCCTGTTTACAATTAGTGCTTTGTCTTTTGTCTTCGTTTCTCTCTCCCCTCTAGAAACTTTGTTCTGTTCGACTGATCTATTCTGATTCTCAATAAACTTCAATTATAATACTAAGAAACACACAGACAGTGGAAGGTGAAAAACTGTTCTGATACAGATCCTCCATTCTGCTTGCCCTAACAGCCTAACAGGACCAAAAAACAAAAAACAATGACTTCCCTATGTAATCGGCATTCATAACCAATCGTGTATATGTACATTGCATGCACAGGTGGTGCTGTGTTTGTAGATGAAACATTCTTGCTTTCCAAAGTTTGGGTATAAAGTTTCCAGTGTCAAATCTGACATTTTCATTTGGGAATAGCGACTAAATAGGGATGTGTATCTGGAAAGAAGATGGAGGGAAACAAAAGGCTGAATGTAAAAATTGGGATTACCAAGTGAAACCCAACACTAACACGCACTTTGTCAATCTTCATCACTCGCCACGTCAGCCGTATTTATAGATAAAAAGAAATGTGTAGTTCCTACCTGCTCAAAACAAAGCTCCACCCGCTCTTCCTGCACGTCCCACCCAATGACTGCGATTCCTCATCTGTGACCTGTCCGTTTGTCATTCTTTTGTTGTGTACAGTGAGCGGGACAGGGGTCCAATGCTGGTCCACCTCTGTCCAGAGATGACGAGTGTTTCAATGTCTTCATGGTCAGATGATTACCAGTAGCCATGTAGATGAATAACCACTGGTGTTTAACTAGGGACTGGTTTTGTTATGGTTTCTCCTTCCTGTTTCTGTTCCCATTTCCCTTGGCTAGATTGGACTCTCAGGCAGAGCAGATATCGTCCAGCTTTTTGTGATCAAAAGACTTTGCATCTTCTGTGACTGGTGTTGTGCATTTCAATCTCATTTGACGAGAATGCTCATACATCTGTAAAAAGTCACACCTACGGGCAATTTAGTCACACCTACGGGCAATTTAGAGTCTCCAATTAATGCATGTTTTTGGGATGTGGGAGGAAACCGGAGTGCCTGGAGAAAACCCACACAGGCACGGGGAGAACATGTAAACTCCACACAGGCGGGGCTGGGGATTGAACCCAGCTAAAATGGCTAAAATCAGCGTTTTTATTCATCCATGCATTTTCTGAGCCGCTTCTCCTCACTAGTGTCGCGGGCGTGCTGGAGCCTATCCCAGCTGTCATCGCGGAGGAGGCGGGGTACAACCTGAACTGGTTGCCAGCCAATCGCAGGGCACATAGAAACAAACAACCATTCGCACTCACAGTCATACCTACGGTCAATTTAGAGTCTCCAATTAATGCATGTTTTTGGGATGTGGGAGGAAACCGGAGTGCCCGGTGAAAACCCACGCAGGCACGGGGAGAACATGCAAACTCCACACAAGTGGGACCGGGGATTGAACCCGGGTCCTCAGAACTGTGAGGCTGACGCTCTAACCAGTCGTCCACCGTGCCGCCCCTACAGCTTATTTAAAAAAAAAAAACGGCGGTGTGGGACAGACAACACGTCGGAGACAGGCAACACGTAATGCCCCGGATCAGACTACAAGACAAATGTTCTCTTTCACGATTGCACTATGTCAGAATACTGCAATAAAATCTTGTATTCCGGTACCACCGCATCCCGTTTTTTACGATCATTAGGCTTTATCTTGTCAACTCGAATGCGACCGAATACACTCATTACCGTGGCGACGACAACAAAAGTGTAGCGCGCCGACAGTATTCGAAGGACAAAATGGGGGAAAACGTGTTGGTGGTCAGCGGTGCTCAGGACAGGAGAGGACGTTCGTTTAAGGCTTTCTTGAGGTATGTTCACATACATTTAATATGATACGGCTCGCAAGCAGGCAACAAAAACATTATGCAGCCTAGTAAGCTACTGCTAGCACGAACGGTTGGACGTAAACATGCCGCCGTTGAATCATGCTGTAAAGCACACTCAATGTGTCGATCACGATCGACCAGTCGACCGCGAAGGTAGTATTGGTAGATCGCATGACATCACGTGACATAAAAAAAAGACTATCATCCATCCCATTGCTTGATTGATATACATATATAATCGATGATATCTGAATTATTCTGACACTTAGGTCACGCACATGTGGAAACAATGCTGCTAAAAGGTAACTGCAGATGCGCAAATAACGGCGCCAAGTGTGTCAAAACTAGTCAGTGAGTTACCTCCAATTTTTATCTCTTGTGTTTTCTCTTAAACTTAAGAAAGGGTATAAAAATGAGTGGGGGAGCTGGACCAAGTAAGAAGACAAAAACTTACCACTTTCATACGGAATGGGAGGAGGAGTATTTTTTTCACGATGACATCATTTAAATGATGGTGATATTGGTGATGTGGCCAAAAGTGCTCATTTTAGTACCCATTACTTTGGACAATAGTAATGATGAATGTAAAATGATCTGCTTTAAACTGGACTTTTGCCTTGATTGCGTACTGTAGTTATAACAGATGCACATTGCACACACATTTTGGCCAACTCGCCATTTTTTTTTCCCAGGATCCTTCAGTGCAGAAGGTGGGCGGAGGCAGAAAGAAGACGGTGTCATTCAGCAGCATTCCCTCAGAGAAGAAGGTACATTTTATACCACCTCTCACAACAACAAGCAGGGACCCTCCGACATAATTGAGTGCTTTAATGTGCAATCTTTTAATTTCAGTAAATCCTAGACATTTTACAATTTTGAAAAAGAAATGCTGATTTTAAACTGAATTCACCTTTTCACTTGGCTTCTTTGGGAATAACATTCAATTACTGAAATTCATTTGTTAACCCAGGAATGCAGGTAAATAGCTTTAATTTGACATACCCATGAAGAAATAATGAAGTTCTTCACTATTTTCTTTTTAAAACAGTATCTTAGATAAAATTCATAGCTAAGAATAATAATTATATTTTAGCGTTACAAATATACTTTGGTTTAAAGAATGTCTACAAACTGGAATATATTAACTGTTACGGAATCATAAAAATATCTTGGCAATTACCAATGCTGTTCATTTAGGGCAGCGGTGGTCATAAACATTAAATGGATTGCTGGTCTGCTTAGCGTTGCAAATTTCTGGGTATTTTAAAAACTGGAAACTCTCCATATGGGAATTAACTGGAATTTATGAGTGCAAACAGAAATAAACCAGGAATTTACAAAATTGAAGGTTGTCTCAGGAAGGAACTTAAAGAAAGAAATATAGTTGGAGAAAATATATTTTGCATAATGCTGACTAAAACAACCAGATTTCATGCAAGTACAGTTGAATATGAAGAGCCTATTTGTCACATATGGGGAGTAGCTGGATCCAAGAGCAGGCGGAGGGAGATGTAAAATGATGAACAGTTTAATGAGGAAAGGTAATGGCGGTGGTCTTAGGTGGGTGGGCAGGCGGTGGCGTGGACAGGTGGCAGGCAGTGGTGGGGACAGGCGGCTGGCTCGGCGGCAGGAATGACGTGGATCAGGAACATGGGGGAAAACACTGAGAGGAGACACAGGAGTCAAAAAAGGGAACGATGAATAGAGTGACTTACGTGAGGTAAATGGGCCGTGGTAACGCTGGAAGTATATGCAATACTTTGCGAGGATTTCCTGGAACAGGCAGGCTTATAAACTTTCTCAGTGAAACACAACATTGACTTTGCGCCACAGGTCAACAGTGCAGCCGACTGCCTGGCCTTCATGCAGGGTGGATGTGAGCTGAAGAAGGTGCGGCCCAGCTCCAGGGTCTACTGTCGCTTCTACACGCTGGAGGCTGACCTGAGCTGCTTGCGTTGGGAACCGTCCAAGAAGGACGGGGAGCGGGCCCGCCTGGATGTCTCCAGCATCCGAGAGGTGCGAACTGGCAAGAGCACCGAGACCTTTCTGCATAACGGCCTCCTCTCTGAACAATTGGCAGAGGAGGCCGCGTTCTCTATCATACATGGGGAGGACTACCAGGTAAGACTGGATAAGGAGAGTGGTACCTTGAAGTTTGGATGCCACAAAAGTAATAAGAAAAAAGTAAGAAATCGACAAAGCTGGTGTTCTCCAATGGCACCGCTAGTAAACAATCTGTTACATGTCATTTGACCAAGGCAGAGTGATTAAAAAAAAAAAACAGGGGGAATGACTGGAACCCTAATCCTAATCCCAGTGATTTTCACTTTCCTTCCACTGTAGTTTGAATATGTGAAGTGTTGTTCGTAAAGACGTTATGTGAGGTGAGCTGTTTGAAAGTGAGACCCAACACTGTCTGTAATTTACGTTTCAGCAGCTAAGTTGATTAAAAAATAGCTGTGGTGGTAATTCAGACATATTTACTTTAGTATAATCATTGACTTTTCTATGAAACAATTAAATAAAAAACATGGAATATGGTGGTAACTGAGCACGAAGGATTGTGCTGCATCGCAATGTATTCTTACACTGCTGCGCAAAGTAGTGCATTGCACGCCATTCATAGCTTAGAAACTGCGCATGTCGGGACCGTCATAAACCGAGGAACTCCCTGTACTTGAAAATAAAGATATTCATATTTTTATTCTGAGCGGCAAGTTGGCCGACTGGTTAGCGCATCTGCCTCCCAGTTCTGAGTACGCGGCTTCAAATCCGGCCTCGCCTGTGTGGAGTTTGCATGTTCTCCCCGTGCCTGCGTGGGTTTTCTCCGGGCACTCCGTTTTCCTCCCACATCCCAAAAACATGCATGCTAGGTCAATGGAAGACTCGAAATTGTCCGTAGGTGTGAATGTGAGTGCAAATGGTTGTTTGTTTATATGTGCCTTGCGACTGGCTGGGTGTACCTCATCTCTCGCCCAGTGTCAACTGGCATAGACTCCAGGTTGCCCACGATCCTAGTGAGGATAAGCGGTGTTAAAAATTAATGGATGGATATTCTTATTCTGAAGTGTCTCACTTTCATGATCCTCAGAGACGATTGCCAGAACCGACGTGGATGATTAATCCTTAGCGCTGTTGTTGGTTTTGCTTGATAGTGTTTTATTTCCTGATTTTGTTCCCATTCCTGTTTGGTTAGAGAGGACTCTTATCCAGAGTATTTAGGAGTTCTGTGCGAACAAAGGACTTTGCTTGGATCTCCTATGTCTAGTTTGGAGCATTTGAGTGTCATCTGTTAGTGCTGTTTGACAAGAAGATGCACTGAGTCAAGATGGGGATTTCAAGGGATATCGTTAGATGTACGTCCCGCATCTGAGACGCACGCAAAAATTAGCAGGGATGCATAACGTAAGGTCAATCTGCATTTTAGGACGCGGAGCTATAGATCAGTACTCCGGCGTGGTGCTGGAAATCCGCCGTATCAATGTTTTATTTATTTATTTTTGGACGAGACAAGTCTAGAGTGCAACTAATTTGGTTGCATATGCGCCCTAATTTCTGAATGGTGCGGGGGGAAAAAACAGTGGGTGCGTACAGGTGCCCAGTCATATGAGGAAGAAAAAAACATTTCCGCGACTTGAAAGCATACATATGAAACCCATCCTGGTCACTTAACCAATCAGAGCTAGTGAAGGGCGGGGACCCTCCGTCTGATTGGCCGTGTGCTTGTCTGTTTATGCAGGCGCACGCGTGTGTGTGTCTGTCTGTGTGTGTGCGTGTGTTTGTGTGTGAGAGTGTGTGCGTGAGTGCGCGTGCTTTTGAAATGCGGGCGCTCGCATACACGAAGCAAAATTTTCCGACGCCGTGCCACTAGCTGCGCCTTAACATAAAGTTGAGCGGCATAAAGGGAATTAGTTCCAAAGCCTAACGCCACCACGACGATGTGGGAACATTTTGGGGCACTTTTGGAAATTCAATCTGGCCCAGTTCAGAGAGGCAGAGCACTCTCCATTTTCTATGATTTTACAAACAGGCGTGTTTGCCATTGGCTGGGATACGTCAGTGCGTCCGCCATATTGAATGTGTCAGTTCTGCCTGTAAACATCTCATCCTGTCTGCCACTCCCGCCGCTCTTTCTCCTCAGTCAGAGAGGCGGGAGTGCGCTGCAGCACTCCCAGAGTGTGGCGCTCTGACTAACCGAGCGGCACACTCCAACAACGCTCTGAGTTTCCGAACTTTCCGTAATGTAGAGAGCGCGCTTGGAGTGAATTTCCGAACGTACCCTTGGATTCAAGCCAGATGAACGCGGCCATCCCGCTAACACCAATGAGCTTGTACAGTGTGTAGAAGTTGTATGAAGTCACAACAAAGACAACACAACTTAAAACCTCAAAGTGACAAAATCTATTTTAATTACAACCATCCCACACAATTTCTTCAGCTGGGAACAAGAAACACAGTGGGACATTTCCCGTTTCCCATCCGCTTGCAATTATGGAACCCTTTGCCCAACAATGCAAATACAAATGTGGCACACATATGCTCACATTATTTACAGTATGCCATTACTCACTATTGTAAGCGATGTAGCCATTGAACATGTTGACAAAGCAGCGAAAAAGAAAGGCTGCAGCCTTTTAAAAAGTAGTAAAAATCTTGAATCAAAGCAGGTTGCTTTGGTCTACTTGTGTTGTTATTGATGTTGCTGCTTGGCACTTTTTCTGAACCAACTTGAAACTTGATTGGCAGAATATTGCCTGTTAAGGCATTAATGACTGTTTACACTGCTGTGCCGAATGTTTAATATTTGCTCAAGTACAGATTTTGTGAACAGAGCCTGAGATATTTTATTTATTCTACATTACAATGTCAATATTCATTGTTCTTAGAATTAGAATTAAAAGTAAATTGTTCTTAAAAAGGATGTACTTGCATTATTATGGTCTAATATTATTATATCAGTGGCATAAAAGACATCAACCATACTATTGTTTGTCATGATAGTTTTTGGAAAAATATATCGTCTTAAAAATTTGCTATTGTGACAGGCCTAAACACATATAATATACTGAGCGAGAGCAAGCGCAATGGACAACACAAAAATAATTTGCGAACAGTACAAAAAAATAGAGTAATAACTCTCTATCTACAAATAGACTGTATTTATTACAGTCTATTTGTAATAGACTGTAATAAATAACTGTAATAAAAATCTGCCATCTAGCAGGACCGTGACACAATAACCGGGATATAGCGGAGGATTACTGTATCTTTATTCCGTGATGATAAATTGTAGAGACTCATTGTTCCCGGGTTGGGACTCATTATTTCCATGATGTGCATGCTGAGATTCACATAGTCTCAAGTGTAAAACGATCTCTGGATGTAGCTTGCTACGGTAGATTCTTGCACTCGTCGCTCAGTAGCTAGCTGCAGATTGGCTTGTAAGATATTATTATGTTTAATGTTACATTTGTGGTATACTTCATTTCCTGTACATAGTTATAGTTAAACAAAGAACAGTTAAAAAGTAACAATTAAGAGAGATTTTAATGGATGTCTTGGGATAGAGACCGAGCCCTGCCGCAAATAGTAAAAATCTGCAAGTAATTGTCCCCAGCTAAAAGTTTATATAGACGGCACAATTTGGGAAACCACTACTTTTGTCTGAAAGAAACTCCTTAACTCACTTCCATATAGTTCCTTGGCACCAAGATGCCACAAGCTGGTGGCAAAGCACTACTTGAGTCTAAATGAAGCTTCTTTTTTCACATTTATATAGTTCTTTGGCACCAATTAATTAATTCACACTTGTATTGCTTTGACGAGCACAAAAACTGTGAATTTCAGTGAATAATGGAGAATATCTGCGCATTTGTGATTTTGAGAATACTGAATTGCTGAATTAGCAATTAGAGTGGTGAACTTCTTGCTACTCATGCTTGTATGACAGGAATGTTAAAATGTTGAATAAAATATTGCCGATACAGTTACAGTAATAATGGTTTTATGATGGGCACAGTTTGGATACACAAATGTACTGCATCTCCAAGGGAAAGTACGATCAGCATTGTGGTCAAACCTCAAGGTACCACTGTATCATTGATCATTACAAGGATCTTTTTTTCTTTCTTTGCCTAAACAATTTCATCCCTACAGTCCTTAGACTTGGTGGCACTCTCAGCGGACGTGGCCAACATCTGGGTGACGGGCCTCCGCTACCTTTTGGCGCACCCCTCGATGGTCGGTGGAGGAGTCGGAGGTCTGGGAGAAGGAGGAACAATGGAGGCCAGTTTGGGCAGCAAGATGAGGAGCGAGTGGCTGGCAAGCGAGTTTGGACGAGTGGACGAAGACGGTCATGGCATCGTGTCCGAGGACGTGGCTGTCACGACCATCGTCAAACTGTGTCCTGGCATCAAGGAGGCCAAGGTGCGACAACTGAATTACATTTGTCATTACAAATGTCTGGGGAAATCTCTGTAATTGTTTTTCAAATTAAGGGAGTCAAATAATGTTGGTTAACACTGAAGCGTATATTGGTGTTGGATAAAACGGAATTTATTTAAGAAATAAATTAGTCGAAGCAGCGATGCCTGCGTTTCTGCTGGTTTAGCGTGATTTGACGCTTAGCGTTATAAATCAAGCTAATTTGTCTCGAAAAGGGCACCACGTCACTTTTTTATAACTTTTTATAACGCGACGACAAACCTTTTATCAGTCTCATAATCTAAAGTTTGCTACATTTTATGAAATACGAGTTCTAGATGGCAGAGCCTTACTTAAACTCAAAACACACACAAAACACAACCAAGAGTGGAATTTCCTAGAATATTTAATTAAATCTACGAGGGATCTATAGGGAAACACAAAGAGGCTAACTACAGGAAGAAAATAACAGTAATACTGGTGAAAGAAGAAAAAAAATAGGTAATAGGACATCAAGTGCTGCTGGGCTAAAAATGTGAATGTGAGCGTTTAATGCCTTGAGTCAGAGCGAGAGCGAGCAAAGTTGGGATTTTGTGTAACGATAGTAATTTCCCCAAAATTATTAGGCACTAATCTTGTACATTTTGGCAACGATTGCAGTGTCTACTCACGACCGTAGGTCAGCTGGTCGGTAGGATGGTCTGTCTTAGTCGTCTCGGCAAGTATGGAGACAGGTTTGGTTGAAGAAGAAAAAAGATGAGGAAAAATAAAATAAAAACAAAAGAGGCGGAAGAAGAAAAATTGTTGTCCCGTTGGGATTCGCTCGTAACTTTCCTGCTTAGTGAGCTTGCCGTGGGCTTCGATCTCGCTCTCAACTGCGGGTGTACTAGGTACGGATGCAGGGCATGATTTCCCGGTGTCTCCGCCAACAGCTCAAGCTCGGAAAACGATCGAAGCTGCATGGACGACTTTTTCGATCGGACCGCGCCCCCGGCTTCTCCGGCTGTCGTTTGCGCATGTGGTTGCGCCACAGGGAGACAACGCAACAAAATAAGGGGGAGGGGGTTGCCCGAAGCCACCCCCTAGCCCGGGAAGCAAGACAAGAGCATTGAAAATGAGCGCGAGGGAGGGGGCGAGAGTCAGAGGTTAAATACCCAGGGGGCGTGTCTAAGAGGACGGAGGACCGGACAAGACCACGGCCATCGACTCGAAATTAGTATACGAAGTTTGCCTTTAAAAGTGGTGTCAAAATCATATTAATATAAAATACTCCCAACTTTGTACTCTTTACTTATAGATCAAGCATATAGAATGAACATTTTAGTATTGGCAAATCAACTGTGTATGGTTCAATAACATTACATGCTATTTGGAGCTTCAAATCAGGATAAACAGTTCTCAAAGTCTTGTAGCTGCACCGGTAAAGTTGACACACAGACACAGACATCAAGCCATACATTTGGAATATTTCTGCAGAGTTCGTGAAATATCAATACTGACATTTTATCTGTGGTTAAAAACAACTCAATGGAAGTTCACGGGTTGCAGTACTCTCAAACACCAGTGGATGACGTGCATGTTTGGATATTAAGCAAATAGTTCATCGCTGTATTTGAATTCCATTGATCTGTCCCACCTTGGTCACCCTCAAAGAAAAGGACTCTTTGATGACCGTGAACCAAGATTTCGAGGGGAGCTGCTAATTACTTTAGGGTCCAGTAGACGTCTTCCAGTGGCAGTCTGGAAGAATGCAGCCCATCACGTGGGGGGAGGTTCTGGCAACAGGGTCAGAGTCACTACAATACATTGCAGCATAGTATTCACTCCTGTGGCCTGGAAGTGCAAAACAATATAACAGATTGTGAAACCTTTTTACGTTTCAGAAAACAAATGAACAAAAGCAAAAACACTTACATTTCAGAAATTAACAAAAGTCGAAACACTTACATTTCAGAAGACAAATGAACAGAAGACGGCATGGTGAGCGACTGGTTAGGACATCTGCCTCATAGTTCTGAGGACTGGGGTTTAAATCCCGGCCCCGCCTGTGTGGAGTTTGCATGTTCTCCCCGTGCCTGCGTGGGTTTTCTCCGCGTACTCCGGTTTCCTCCCACATCCCAAAAACATGCATGTTAGGTTGATTGAGGACTCGAAATTGCCCTTAGGTGTGAATGTGTGGGCGAATGGTTGTTTGCTTCTATGTGCCCTTTGATTGGCTGGCGACCGGTTCAGGGTGTACCCCCCCTTCTCGTCTGAAGATAGCTGGGATAGGCTCCAGCACGCCGGCGACCCTTGTGAGGATAAAGCGGTACAGAAAATGGATGGATGGAAATTAATTAACAGAAACTGAATCACTTTTACATTTCAGAAAACACGTTAACAAAAGCAGAAACACTTTTACAAAAGACGAAACAAATTACAATTGAGACAAAACCTGTATTTTGGCTTTTGTTAATTTGTTTTCTGAAATGTAAAAGTGTTTCTCAATTTGTTATATTGTTTTGCACTTCCGGGCCCCCGTAATTCACAATATACTGTGAACCATTGTTCATTGGGGGGGATACTTTCCAGACCCCCCCAGCCCCACCACCACCCCACTTAATAAGTAAAGTCCCAGAGATGATATAGAGAGACAATGTAAAAGTTTTACACCTCCACGCAGTTCACACATTTAAACTTAAAACACCCTTTGTTTTAAAGTATTCCTTAGCACCTGTTCTCACTCACGCTCGCACAGTTCTCCAAATAAGAGACAAAACCTGCTTGCTTCAAGCTGTTTATTGCCCACTTCCAGTTAAAGTTTTCTGTAAAACTGCTCAACTGTCTCCCTGTCTAATACCGCATCCAAAGTAAAATGGTGATGTGCATCTTCAAGGCCATCAATAACCTTGCAACACCATATCTTGCTGACCTCGTTCACGTTGCGGTACCCTCCCGCAACGTGAAGGAGGTCAGCTCCTCTCTTTTTTCCACCTCCATCCACCTCAGAGGCACTTTTACCCGTTTGTCCACTGAGCAGAGCCTTCAGCCCCTCTATTCTCCATCTTTGGAACTCACTACCACCTGACCGCTAAAACACAGGCGTACAGTATTAACTCTCTTCAAATCCAAACTCTCGACACACCTATTCTGGTCTGCCTATTGACTTTAACATTTCCCATATAGTATGCCAATGTAATTGATGTTTATTGTATTGTTATTTTTATTTTATTGTTTTATTTCTGCGGCACGGTGGACGACTGGTTAGAGCGTCAGCCTCACAGTTCTGAGGACCCGGGTTCAATCCCTGGTCCCGCCTGTGTGGAGTTTGCATGTTCTCCCCGTGCCTGCGTGGGTTTTCTCCGGGCACTCCGGTTTCCTCCCACATCCCAAAAACATGCATTAATTGGTGACTCTAAATTGCCCGTAGGTGTGAATGTGACTGCAATTGGTTGTTTGTTTGTATGTGCCCTGTGATTGGCTGGCAACCAGTTCAGGGTGTACCCCGCCTCCTGCCTGATGACAGCTGGGATAGGCTCCAGCACGCCCGCGACCCTAGTGAGGAGAAGCGGCTCAGAAAATGGATGGATTGTTTTATTTCTTTTAATTCTGTTTGTACGGTAACCTTGAGTGGTTTACAAGGCGCCAATAAATAAAATGAATTATTATTATTATCATTAAAGCTAAAACAAAACAAACGATAATTGATGGCCATACCAATTTCTTGAATGAAAGTCTGCTAGTTTAAAAACATCCTCGATGCGCCAAGGGAAATTTGCATAGATTAGTTACAATAATTATAAACCTTCAATTGACTGCTACTTTCACACGCACGGAGCAACAACATAAAGCATACAAACAGAGCATAAAATAATACTCATAGGCAAGTATTCCATCTCCTGTGTGGGTATTATTAGAGACGAGGACTTTCTCTACCTCTTTCTTGTTCTGAATGGAATAGAAGAGAACTTTATTGATTTGTCACTGTTACAGGGAAAATGAATATCAGTTAGGCATCTCACAATTTGCATTATTGAGGGGAAAAAAAACAAGTGTAAGCGCTGTATCTGTTCCAGTAGACCTCAGTGCTCTCCAGCATGTTGAGGCACAATGTGGTACTACGCCGAAAACGTGCAACTCTCAATTCAGACTTGCCTGTATACTGTAAAACCCCATAAAGCATGTTTGACGGTGGGCAGTTGGTGAGTGTAGGTGAGCATTATGGGCCAGGTGTGTCCCGCACCGTCTGCACTAATCAGCCATCACCGGGCCGTAGCCGGGCAGTTAACCGAATCAAAACGTGCAATATATTTCACCTTCACCGTGACACTGGACTGACTACAGCCTCTGAATCACTGAAGTGGAAAAGTGCTGACATGCGCGCCATATTTGACAGGGAATGCCCACATTTTAGGGTTGCACCACCCAGAGTGCGTACGTGGCATGAGGGTGCATAAATGACAAATTTGAGTGGACGAGAGAATGTGTGGTGCCAGAAAAGCACGCACCTGCACACCTTTTCTGACTTAGCCACACGCTAACATTGTGAGCAGTGTCAGCAGCAAACGCCCCATTGGGTCTTAGTATATATTTTAATATTCAATATATCTTTTGTGACGCTAGTCCCGGAACTTTTCTGACATACCTCATAAGTCACACAAGACACTGGTGTTCTTCTCATCTAATTATATGATTATTTAACTGCTTTTAACAGTTATAAAACATCACCTTTTGCTGGATTTTGTCTAAAATGTATGGATTATTATATGCATACTCATAACTGAGTTACGTCACATTTTCCGATGCCTGTGTGAGAGAGAGAGAGATTGGATTATTCCCTTTTATAAACTCCAACGGGGTCATTAAGCCAGCTTTGTTTACAAATGTTAAGAAATTTCCTCCGGGAGGCGACCATCTTTTCACATTAGACAGAGTAGATGCTAATCCGACTCTTATGGAGTGAACAGGAATTTGCCTGTGGTGACGAAAGAAAGATTTTCCAGTAGATTCTTTGCTTCATTTCTTGGTTTTTGTTATTAGAAGTGACTTTCTGGCTGCTCCATCCATTTGTGTCCTCTGCTGTCAGAAAGGCAGACATTAATTCCCCCCCCCAAGGAGCACATAATGAGAAAGAATGTTAAAATGAAAAGAAACAAGATTAAAGAGTGAGAGTGAGTCGGACAAAGGATGAGTAATAGGGACGACATTATTACGCCGCCGCAGTGTATCTGGGTCATTTCCATTTCCTCGGTGAAACAAAGTAACCAAAGTTTAATCATATCGACCAACTTCATGGAACGGATGAGGCAAGAGTTTTGGAGAGTTTGTTGTCATTCATCTCAGTGATCGGACTCTCGTCAGCTTTCGATTTGTCCTCGCAGGTCCGTCTGCGCTTCAAGGAGATCCAGCGCAGCAAGGAGAAGCTGACCTCCCACGTGACACGCGAGGAGTTCCACGAGGCCTACTGTGAGCTGTGCACCCGGCCCGATGTCTACTTCCTGATGGTGCAGCTGGCCAAGGACCGCGAGTGTCTAGACGCTCAGGACCTGCGTCTCTTCCTGGAGACAGAGCAGGGTCTGTCCTTGGCCACGACTGAGGGCTGCCTGGAGCTCCTGAGGCGCTATGAGCCCTCAGCACAGGGCAAGGAGAGGGGGCTGCTGGGGCTGGATGGCTTCGCTCGCTATCTGCAGTCTCCCGAGTGCCAGCTGCTGGACCCCGAGCACGAGGGGGTATGCCAGGACATGAACATGCCCCTGTCGCACTACTACATTAGGTACTTGGATTTTTGCAGTACAGTTGACTGTTTCCAGTTGTTTCATCGTTATTCACACAATGATGAAGCAAGAAATACTGGGAAGTTTGTTTTTATGCAAAAGAAATGCAAAAGGCTATTAGAGCTTGAACTTTCCAAATACAGCCAATCATCTTCCCATAGGAAATCATGGAAATAGAACTACATTGTTACCTGGACTTATGAGCGACCCAGTTTACAAGTTTTTTAAAAAATTTTTTTTATTATTATTATTTTTTTTTTTCACGTTGTGTTTTTTTTGTATGCTTTCAAGTGAGCCTCAGATACGCCGTCGGACGAATGAAGTGAAAAAACAAAACAAAAACAAAACAGGAGAGCCAGTCATCAATGCACTTTCAGATGTTTAGTGAGTGGGACAGTCAAACACAAAGAGAGAATGTCTTTCGGCTAAATTACACTTGAAAAACATACATACAATATATTATTGCTACTACTATCTATTTTATTGTCTTATTATATTTTTACATTTGCATTTTACGATACAGAGCTACAGTGTTTTTCTATATTGAAAGCACATAACACCTAACCCTCCTAACCTTTGTGGTGATATTCTACGGGTTGGAACGGCGAAATGGCATTTAAATTGATTTCAATGGGGAAAATTGATTTGAGGCGACACGCGAATGACTGGTTAGCACATCCGCCTCACAGTTCTGAAGACCCGGGTTCAAATCCGGCCTCGCCTGTGTAGAATTTGCATGTTCTCACCGTGCCTGCGTGGCTTTTCTCCGGGTACTGCGTTTTTCTCCCTTATCCCAAAAACATGCGTAGTACGTTAATTGAAGAGTCTAACTTGATTAATTGATTGTTTGTCTGTATGTGCCCTGCAAGTGGTGTACCTTCCCTGTCGCCCGCAGTTAGCTGGGATAGCCTCCAGCATACCCGCGACCCTAGTGAGGATAAGTATCACTGTACTTGATCTTTTTCTGAAATGCTGTGCTACAGTTAACCCAGATGTAACGAGACACACACCTTCCAAAAAGCTCAACTTTCATTTTGTTTGTCCATATAATATTCTCCCAAAAGTAAGACGAGCCTTTATGTTCTTTTTGGTCAGCAGTGGTTTTCGCCTTGGAACTCTGCCATGGATGCCATTTTTGCCCTGTCTCTTCCTTATTTTTGTGTCATAAACACTAACCTTAACTAAGCCAAGGGAGGCCTGCAGTTCTTTAGAAGTTATCCCGAGTTCCTTTGTGGCCTCCCAGATGAGTCATTGCTGTCCTCTTGCGGTAATCTTTGTAGGCCGGCCACTCCTGGGAAGGTTCACCACTGTTCCATGTTTTCTTCATGTGAGGATAATGGCTCTCTGTATGGTTCGCTGGAATCTGTCACGATACTAATTCGTATCACATTTGACTGGACCCAAAAGCAGACTGAAGCGGAGGGAGTAGATTTAGAATGGTTTATTGAAGGTTGGTTCAGGGTAAGCATATCCAAGGAGAGATCGTGGACCGTCAGGACAAGGAGTGAGCAGCAAGCGGGGATGTGAGCAGGTGGGATAACTTCGCAGCGTGGCTGGAGCGGACAGCGATGCGGGGGTGGGTGGGGGGTGTAAGGCGCACTGGAGACGAATGAGAACACAAGGAGGTAAATAGGATTTCGGGAAAGCGAGTGACTTACATACAAGAGTCCGAGGGTCGGCCTGTGTGCCACAATAAGGTGTTAATACTCTGGCGATGGTTTCCTGGATCCGGCAGGCTTTTATGCAGGCATTACTGAGTTCTGCGAGAGGACAGGTGCGCGGAGGTGTTGCTGATTTGCTAAGCGAGAGAGAGGGAGGCGAGGCACGAAGCGCCACCCAAGCTCCAAAAAGGGGACTGCAGGAAACAACCATGACAGAATCATTGCTTTTTGTAACCCTTTCCAGACTGACAGACTTTATTTCTCGACTGTTCTGGAATTCCTTTGGATCGTGTCATTTTGTTGCAGCTTTTTAAAAATCTTTTGTCCGAATTGATTTTGTTGGGTCTGGAGATAATCAGGCTTGAGTATGATCAGTGAAAATTAACCAAAAATTGTGATTAGCCACAATTAATTCCTGATTTAACAAGGGGGGTAATTACTTTTTTTTAATTTTATTTTTTATTTTTTGCCAACGCCACTGTTGCATTGCAGATCAAACAAGAATGAGAAAGAACAAAAAAAAAAATCTTCCTCCCACTTGGTTAATTTCCCCGCCATGTCAACGTTTAGAAGTACGTAAGCACTCTGCGGATCGTTAGCTGCTATCTACTGCTGACCGCTGACGTCCTGACAGGCACACGCTACTGTGGGTTAAGGGTGACCTACTTTTTTCTTTTTGTAATACTTGAAAGTGATAGGGTGCGCAGGCTGAAGTGAACATTATTACAAATAATCTAATAATAATACATAATAATAACAACATGGATACCCCCTGCTCCCTCCCCAAAACATCTTTTAAATGTCTAATTCTTTTATGTTCTTAATTTACGTTTCTTTAAGTCAAGCATACTGTCACTATCATAAAATGTTTATTAATTGTACAGGCAATCTATATTAGCAAGTTAACGTCCAAAAACAATGCAACGTGGTATGTTAACTATTTGTTCCTATATCAAACCTTCATTAAATACAGGCAATGTTTGAGTAAAAATGTTGATTCTTCACTGTCATACAAGTGTAAAAAGTTAACTACAGTTAAAACAAAAAACAGTCTGGAATATTGTTGATAACAAATGACGATGCGTATTGTGATGCTGGAGTCTGATATATTGCTGCTTACTTCACATAACTTCCTGTGCCTACAGTGTTCCTCCTTTATTCGCGGGCGATAGGGACTGAGCCCTGCCACGAATAGCGAAAAATCCACGAGCAAATGATACCCGCACTAAAAAGTTTATAATTCCGTGTAGATGTGACAAGATGGTGGCAAAGCACTACTTTTCTCTGAATGAAATTCCTCAACTCACTTCTACTTCCTTGGCACCAAGATGCCACCAATACTTTTATTGCCTTGACCTGAGCACAAAAACAGCAAAAAGAGTAACAGGGATAGGTTAAAAAACACCAAACCTGAAAAATGTGGATTTTTGACTATATTCTTCTTCACCTGACACCCCTTGTTGAAGTTCATTATTATAAAAACCTAATCATTTGCTGCCCGATGAACTTGTGAGATATATTGAGGTCAAGCGTGAAATGCTGATGGTTTCGTGCGATTAAAAATTGTACAACCACAGGGATTCCACTGTAACAATTTGAAAACCGCAATTTATTCACTTATTCTGATTCCGATTGTTTCCTCAGCACCTCGTACCGGTCCTACCTTCTGGATGATCAGGTACATGGCAGAGCGGACCTTGGTGGGCTGATCAAAGCCCTTCAGTCTGGCTGCCGGTGCCTGGAGCTTGGAGTAACCGACGGCCCAGAGGGGGAGCCTCTACTCGGTGTTGACTACAATCTGGACATCCCTTGCCACCATCATCAGCATTACCACCACCATGCACCCATCACCATCCGTTCCGCTTTGGAGGTGGTCAACAAGTACGCCTTCCTGACCTCGCGCTACCCACTCCTAATGTACTTGTGCCAGCGCTGCTCCCCTGCCCAGCAGCGTACCATGGCACAGCACCTGAAGAAGGTACTTGGCTCCCGGCTTTACACTCCGGAGTCCCTGCCAGTCAGCCTGGGGGGGCGAGCCACCACCTTACCCACCCCTGAGCAGCTGAAGGGACGTGTTCTAATAGTGGGCAAGAAGCTCCCTCCAGAGCATGAAGGATCCGATGGGGAAGTGTCTGAGGAGGAAGAAGAGATTGGAGGTGGGGGTCCTTTGGCTGGGCGGCGGATGACCATTCCGGGTGAAGAGGATCTGGGTGTGGTCTTGGTGGTACCACCACCATCACAACCGAGGAAGCTCCGCTTACACAAGGAGCTCTCGGACCTGGTGGCCATCGCTCGGACAGACAGCCGCCACTTTTACGCCCAACGAGCCGTACACAAGCAGCACTCGCCGCCCAGCAGTCCCGGGTCTCCCTGCACTCCCTTGGTGAACGAGACACCCTACTGGACACTGTGCTCTCTGGGCGAGGGGGAGGCCGGGCGGCTGAGCACAGAGAGCCCGGAAGACCTTGTCATGTTCACCAAGCGCACTTTAACGAGGGTGCGGCCCAGCTCAGTGCGCCTGGACTCCAGTAACCCCAACCCGCAGGGATACTGGAAAGGGGGCGTGCAGCTTGTGGCCTTAAACCAGCAGACCCCCGGTGCCATGCTCGACCTTCACAAGGGCCGCTTCTCTCAAAACGGAGGGTGTGGTTACATTCTCCGACCTGCCGTCATGAGGGACGAGGTGTCGTATTTCAGCGCCCATACACATGGCTGCGTGCCTGGTGTACCACCGCAAACTCTTCGCATTAAGGTTTCTCCCCATTATAGGTTTTTTACAACTTAATTGACATATTTCCCCAAGTAGTGGCCATCCACTTGTGTTCATTTACTCACCTTCAGATGAGGGAAGGCATCTATTAGAGGTTGGCGGGAGGGTAAAATTAGATGGGATGGTACCCGTGTTAAATTCATGTGTATTATTGGACAGAATGGCGGCACGGTGTATCAGTTGTTTGTACATCCAAGGCACCGTTCTGAAATTGGGGATTCAAATCTTGTGTGGAGTTTGCATGTTCTGCCCCTGCTTGTGTAGCTTTTCTCTAGGGACTCTGAATTCCTCCCAGATTCCAAAAGTATGCATATTAGGTTAATTGAAGACTCGAAATTGGCCTTGTGTGAGTGTAAATGGAATTTTATCAGTGTACAATGTGGATGGCGACCATTCCAAGGCATGTCTCGCCTCTTACCTCTCGCTCAAAGTTAGGTACTGTAGGATAAGCTCTAGCTCATTGGTGACCATAATAAGAATAAGCGGTATAGAAAATGGTTGGATGGATGGATACTGGGTCGAACAATTAAGTGGCCAAACTACCGTGAACATAAATATTAATGCACACAACATCATTGATCTACTGGAACCCTAAAGATCCAGATAACTTAAGATCTTCTTCAATACTTACACCACAGAGAATATTGTTTTTAAAAAGCTTGCCAGATTTGAATGAATAAAAAAAATCCCTATTGAGCTGCAGAACCGTGTGGGCGTGTCCACTGAAGACAGCCTGTTAATCAAATCATTTGTACTCTTCGTGCTGCTCGTGTCTGCGGTCAACTCCTGGCTGAATTATGTGTGCCGCTGTGGTTATGGTTAATAAGTAGTTAACTTTCGCATGTGTCTGTTATGTGGTGAGACTCACACACAAGCACTCTGAGCGAGGCGCTGGCGTACTAAACAGGTGGCTAGTACATACTAGTCTAGCTGCGATTAGCAGGTCAATTGTATCACCACCACAGAGACACTAGCCCGAATAACACAAACCACTTAAGGAAGATGCATTTTTCGAGTTGTAGGCAGCGCTTGATGGCTAACTACACGATGAAGTTGTGCTAGAAATTGCCAAGCTATTATTAGTCGGCAAGTCGCAATCCCAGCGAATAGCCAGAGATGGCGCTTATTAGTTGAATAGTGGGGAATGGCCTCATACCAGAAAGTATACCCACCAGCCCGTTGTCGTCACGGCGCTAGTTTTTAGCCCCCCCAAAAAATCAGGCCAACTGGTGCAGAAGAGTTTGAAGCTACACTAAATTGCCAAATGTACCGCTCACCTGCCTCACGTATGATTTTAAGTGATATCCCATTCTAAACCCAGATTGTTTACTATGATGTTGGTCTACTGTTTGCAGCAAAAACAGATTCAACTCTTGTGGGAAGGCTTTCAACAAGGTTTAGGAGTGAGCTTATGGGAATTTTTTACCATTCTTCCAGGAACATATTTGTGAGGTCACACAGTGAGTTGGATGAGAGGCCCTGGCTCACTGTCCACTCAAAACCAACCCAAATGTGTTCTATTAGGTTGAGGGCAGGACTCTGTGCAGGCCAGTCAAGTTCATGCATACCAAATTCTCTCATCCTTGTCTTTATGGACCTTCCTTTGTTCACTGGTGCACAGACCTGTTGGAACAGGAAGGGGTAATCCCCAAACTGTTTAACTGTCCGAAATCTCTTGGTATGCTGAATCATTCAGAGTTCCTTTCACTGGATCTCAGGGGCTAATATTTTGGACAGAGCTGTGATAGGCTACAGCGCGCCCATGACCCTAGTGAGGATAAGCAGTCCAGAAAATGGATGGATGGATGGATTTCCAACTTTGTGGGAACAGTTTGGAGATGGCCCCTTCCTGTTCCAACATGACTGTGCATCAGTGCACAAATCAAGTTTCATAAAGACATGGATGGAAGAGTTTAATGTGGATGAACGTTACTGGCCTGCACAATCCTGACCTCAACACTGTCGAACACTTTTGGATGAATTAGAAGAGAAAGAAGAATCACCTTTATTGTTATTAACATGCATGCATGGACATGAAATTTGTTCTCTGCATTTTACCCATCACAGTGAGCACACACACTTTTTAGTGGAACACACTGGAGCAGGGGGCCGCTGAAGCGCCCGGGGAGCAGTTCTGGGTATCAGTGTCTTGCTCAAGGACATCACTGCCGTGAGTCCGGGGGATGGTCTGGTCAGGGTCTTGAACCGAGGTCCCCTACGGTGGTAGACGATGAGCTTAACCATTGGGCCACAGCTAATAGAGTGGAGAGTGAGAGTTTGTAACCTCTCAAATGCGCTTCTAGAAAAATGGTCATTCTCATAAACACACTCCTATACCTTGTGGAAACACTTTCCAGAAGAGTTTATGGTGTTATAATTGCAGAGGGTGTGGACCAATGTCATATTAAACCCTTTGGATTAAGAATGGGATGTGACTTAAATTCATATCTGAGTCAAGGCAGGTGAGCAAAGACTTTTGGCAATGTAGTGTATATCTCCAAAAAAGAGTACTAAATTGTTCTCAATCTTTGCACACAGTTTCAGCACTTACCTTCAAACATATTTAATGTAGAGGTATTTAGAGACAAAACACGACAATACATTTGGTTCAACTTTAATAATAATAATAATAATAATAATAATAATAATATAACATGCAACAAGACTCCATGCTTGAATTCATTCTATGTGCCTCAGTGGGTGCCACTGTTTTGGTTAGTAACAGAATTCAAATGGCCTCAGCAGTTAATTGTTTTTCTGTGTGTGAATGTTAGTCTGTATGAACTTTTTTCCGAAAGGAAGAGGGAGGCGTGTTTTTGAGGGGAGGTGTTTCTTTGTCTTAAGATGCATCCAGTGACTAATTGAGGCGCAATGTTTATTTAATGGGCGGCCATGATTTGAGAAAATATGTTTTCTAATGCGCCATTATCCCAGGTACCCCTCTAATGTAGTGTTCTGCTACACAGGTTATTAGTGCACACAACCTACCTAAACCTCAGGGATCAGGTGCCAAGGGAGAGGTCATTGACCCGTACGTGGTCCTGGAACTACACGGAGTACCTGCCGACTGTGCAGAACAGCGCACACGCACTGCTCTACAGAACCAGGATGACCCCCTCTTTGATGAGACCTTTGAATTCCAAGTAAGACATTGTGATACTTTGGATAAAATGTGCTGATCTGTATCAGAATACATTTTACAAATGTAATGAAAAGCAGGAACATGGGCTTGTTAAAGGCTGACAGAGTGAGGGAGCAATGCCAACAGAATTTTACAATATGCAGTATCAATCTTACGATTCAAACACTACTTAGAGGATTATTCGTGAGAAAGAGACAGGCATTGAGAAAGTCAGCAGCTGCTTGGCTCAGCTCATGTAATATGTGTCAGTGGATTTTTAAATCCACTGGTTAAAATATGACTTTTTACTTTATTTTTAAAAATGTGTTTTACAATTTGATTTATTATCAACACGCCAACCTCGACAGCCTGGGGTACCTCGCTCTGTTTAAATTCCACCTGTCTGTATTGTTTTCATTTACTTTGTGTACTCTATTGAAACAGTCCAACAGACGCTTCCAAGTTACCAAAGTTGTGGTCAGGAGAGTCACCGTCGATGATTTACTTTCAGCCATTTATTGAACGGTAAAAACAGTCAAACACACAAATATAAGATGAAAACAGTCACATGCAGCTATAGTAGACCAAAACTCATGTCCCTGCACTCACAGAAACTAAGCGGTCAATTACCTGACATCATTCACTTGGCCACGGCCCCTTCAAAAGCAAGTTATTCTTTTTTTTATTTACATTTTTTGTTTTAACTATGTTTTCTTCTGTTTTTCTTGCAATGCAGTTCCGTTTTTATTTATTAAAAAGACAACATAAAATGATGGTGTTTTTTTGGGGGGGCTAAAACGGATTAATGGAATTTCAATTTGGTTCAATTGTGATTGTGGATTTTACAACAAGTAAAAAGCTTGGTCACGGAACAAATTGAACTTGTAAGACAAGGTACCACTATACAGCGGAAACCCACTTACTCGCCGTTTGGCACCCGCGGATTCACCTATTCGCTGATTTATTTATTTATTTTTTTGTACATTTTTTTTCAAATTTTTGTTTACATTTTTTGTTCATTTAGTTTTCTTTTGTCTTTGTTTTTTTTTCCTTTTTGGGGAGTTAAAACAACTACAAATATTAATATAATAATGAATATTAATATATAAAGTATTAGTTGAGTTTTAAGTGTATGAATTATTGCAGTACAAGATTCAGCATTAAGAGTCAAATGTTGAAAATGTTGAAAGCATAAAAGAGGCTTATGTTGATCAGCTTTGCACCTGTACAAAAATAGACTCAAGTACTTAATTGGAGAGGATTTAAGGATTTTTAAATTAGACGCTGGCATAATTCGGTGTTATTTGCCAAGAAGTCACACTGCGTGATGTGAGCAGTCAATTGACTGTCGTGTCGCTGATTTGGCTCCTTCCGAGTCGTCATGCTATCGTTGCAGCGACAGGCTGTCACACGTGATGTGACCACTTCTCTGCCACCGCTGTCATATGTACACCTTCCTGCACTTTGATGCCTCACAGATGATTAAGTGAAATATTATCAGGAACCTGAGTCGTATGTACCTCTAATGAAAATACAGTGGAAGGTTGAACACAATTAGGTTGTTAATTTGTTAGTATTTGAAAACAATTTCTGCCATAGGAAATAACAGAAATAATCAATTTAACATTTTCACATTTTCCACTTCATGAATTTTTTTTTTACTGTACAAGAAATATCTAAATAAGTAACTTCCTATTTTTTTTGTGTTGACAAAGAAGCAAAGTGTGAAAACCACTATATATATATATATATATATATATATATATATATATATATATATATATTTATATTATTTTGTACTTTGACAGTTTTTTTTGTTCTAGTTCTGCAAAACTAATCTTGTTATTTTACGATTGAAACTGTTGATTGACTGTTGACATATTACCTCATATTTACATTTTTTAAAAGTTATTCTACCTGCACTAAAACTGATTGCACTAATAAGAAGACCTCCGCAGTTATTCATTTTATTTTGCATACTTGTACTTGAAAATTCCTCTCCATTATAAAGTTAAACAAATACTAGAAAAAGTATGATAAAACTGTAACATGTGTCACGGTCGGATGGAGACTGGACCCAAGAGCAGGCGGAGGCTGAGAGGTTGTGATAAACAGTTTATCGAAAGGGAAATGTGGATGGTCCTTGGGATGCGCTGGCGGGTTGTTGAGGCAGAGAATACGTGGCAGGCAGTGACGACGACAGGTGGCTGGCTTGACGGCGAGGTGGCAGAGATCCACTTGACGAGGGACACGGAGGATACGCTGAGGTCAAGGTCAGAACGACGACAAGGAATTGAGTAGGTTTACTTGGAGAGTGAGGAGCCGCTGTAGAAAGAAGGCATTCAATGTCGGTTTTCGGCCTTGCCGCTTACATGCAGTGATTTCTCCAGATTCTCTGAACCTTTTGATGATATTATGGACCGTAGATGATGAAATCCCTAAATTCCTTGCAATTGTACGTTGAGGAACATTGTCCTTAAACAGTTCGACTATTTTCTCACGCACTTGTTCACAAAGAGGTGAACCTCGCCTCATCTTTGCTTGTGAATGACATCCCATCTTCATTGGAATTGAGGTTGTAGAACAAATTTTAATTTAACCAGCATAACGTAAAAGCTGTGTTGCAATAGCAGTACAGTATTAATCCGATATATTCAATATATATAGTATATACAGTATTATGGAATGTAATAATAATAGAACTCTAGGTGTTTTTTTTGTAATAATAATGACTTGTGTTTGTGTGTTACACCTCCTAATTGACACTGAGCGTTGCTTACGCTTCTTCATCCACACAAAGCAATAGTCACACTGTTGGCATGCTCGCTGTTCCGCGACTTTTCTGCAGGTTCTCCCGCTGCCTTATTAGCGCGAAGGCTTCCTCTGAAATGTGTGAAATTTAATATTGCGAGCCCCTCTGCGGCGCGGCGGGACGTGCTTTTTATTGTAGCGTGTAATTAAAGTGGATGCTGCGCCTCGATGGCTCGGCAAGTGACACCTCGTAACAGGGAACTCTGTTTGAGCCTCTCTTTGGCTCAATTTTGTGATGACATGATCACACTATGAACACTCAATGAGGCTTTTCTTTCTTTTTACGTATTTTTCAGAGATACAATATAGACAGAAGGGACACAACGCATGCGCAGTTAAAACTGTCATGTCTTAGTCAATGCTTGGTAAAGGCCCTTTTTCTGTTCCCTGTGCACAATGCAAAGTTCCAAAGGTATGCTTGGATGAGTTTGATTTGGAAGAACAAGCACATGACCTCACAAATGGTAAAAAAAAATTCCCACTGAAACCCTCCATCTTCTAAAAAACTTAAGTGTCAAATCTGTTCAAAACGAGGTGTCCCAATGCTTTTGTATGTACCTCAACTAAAATAAGATGAAATAAGATCATCCTATGCTGAGGGGAATTTCAGGTGTTACAGCAGATTGTGTAAACATAAAAGTGAGCGCAAAGTAAAATTAAAAAAATGCCGAAAGAAACTTTTTGAAAGATAAAGAAAAATAAAGTTAAACAAGAAAAAATTCTGTACAATATTTTTACAATTACAATAAAAATAAATGTTATGGTGGCCGACTGGTTCGCACATTTCTGAGGACCCGGGTTCAAATCCGGCCTTGCCGGTGTGGAGTTTGCATCTTCTCCTCGTGCCTGTGTGGGTTTTTTTCTGGGAACTCTAGTTTCCTCCCACATCTTAAAAACAAGCATGGTAGGTTAATTGAAGACTCTAAATTGCCCGTAGGTGTGAATGTGAGTGCGAATGGTTGTTTGTTTATATGTGCCCTGTGATTGGCTGGCGACTAGTTCAGGGTGTACCCTGCCTCTCACTGAAAGATAACTGGTATAGGCTCCAGCACGCCCGCAACCCCAGTGAGCAATAAGCTCTTCAGAAAATGGATGGACGGATACATTTTATTTATAACACCCTTATATCACAGAACTCCACGTTGCACAATGACAAATCAACATCTATCCAAAGTAATGATCAATCAAACACATTTCCGTCCATCTTCTATAAAGGTTGAACCTTATCAAGTAAAGTTTAACATGATGGGAAAACCTTCCCACAAGAATGGAAGCGGTTGCAAAGTGCTAAATGTATCCCAACATAGTCCAGCTACTGTAGTTCCTCAGAGAAATGTTTTAGGTGAGTTCATTTTTCATCCTATTTTCTTCACTTTTCACTTCCTGTAGGTGCAATGTGTCCCAATACTTTTGTCCAAATCTAGTATATTACATAAATGACTTCACAACCCCAAACTTTTGTCCATAAATGTATGTATTACAGTATACAACTATGTTATTTACATGATTTTCACAAGCGCACCAACACTCCAAAGGTTCGATGAGTCAGACACAAATTTGAATGGAGCTCCACAGGGGAATGTTTGCAGTCCATTCATTTTCTATAAAGGCTGAACCCTTCCAACTTCCATCCCTCCATTTTCTGAGCTGCTTCTCAGGTCGCGGGCGTGCTCGAGCCTATCCCAGCTATCATCGGGCAGGAGGCGGGGTACACCCTGAACAGGTTGCCAGCCAATCGCAGGGCACATACAAACAACCATTCACACTCACATTCACACCTACGGGCAATTTAGAGTCGTCAGTTAACCTACCATGCATGTTTTTGGGATGTGGGAGGAAACCGGAGTGCCCGGAGAAAACCCACGCGGGCACGGGTAGAACATGCAAACTCCACACAGGCGGGGCCGGGGATTGAACCCCGGTCCTCAGAACTGTGAGGCAGACGCTCTAACCAGTCGTTCACCGTGCCACCCCATTCCAACTTACCAAATTAATTAAAGAGTGAACGCAGTTATACAATAGATGCAACTCCATGTTGTATTAACTTCTTGTAGGTACAGTGTCCCAATACTTTTTCACATTTTAAAAGCATCCTGGCATACGTTTGCCTTTTGGTCACAATTTATAGTTTGGCAAGATCCATTTCTGCATATATGCACTGATAAAAGCAATAAAAACATGCTTGTGGGGCATCTTTGACGTTTGTCACATGACCAGCCTGTCTTTCTCCCCTGTCTCTAGGTGAACATGCCTGAGCTTGCCCTTCTTCGTTTCGTCGTGCTGGATGATGACTACATTGGAGATGATTTCATCGGCCAGTTCAGCGTGGCGTTCGAGTGCCTTCAGTCTGGCTACCGAAACGTGCCCCTGCTGGACCTGATGGGGGAGCTCTTGCCCCATGCCAGCCTCTTTCTCCACGTGGCCATCACCAACCGGCGAGGGGGCGGAAAAGCCCACCGCAGGGGCCTGTCGGTTAGGAGGGTGGGTCGGCGTGGGCGTGAGTATGTCACGTTAAGGAACACGGGTATAAAGGCGGTGGACGAGACCTTCAAACTGGCCAGCACTCCCCTGAAAGAGGTGATGGATCTGCGGGAAGAAGCTCAGGTAAGGTTTATTCATTAGGTACACCGTCATTTTTGAAAGACAAAGAAATAATATAAAAAACTTTAATGACAAAATGTATTTATCAGAATTGTTATGGCAGTCATTACACTCATTGTATACTTATCGTTAATTTTATCCTTATTCTTATCGTTATCCTCATTGTCATGCTTACCCTTAATATTTTCCTTGTTGTTACCAGTATGTTATCGTTAGCCTTGTCGTTCTTGTTATTATATACAGTAACTGAGCAACTATGGCTTTTACTCATGCTTTTTTATGCTCATAGGTAACTTTCCAATGTAGTTGGGACATTGTGTTAAGCATAAATAAAAACAGAATACAATCATTTGCAAATCATGTCTGACCGATATTTAATTGAATACACTACAAAGACAAGATATTTATATTATAAGTTAATGATTATTTTGTAAAAACAATAAAGTTTATCAGTTTGAACATTCAATATTTTGTCTTTGTAGTGTATTCAATTAAATATAGGTTGAACATGATTTGCAAATCATTGTGTTCTGTTTTTATTTATGTTTAACACAACGTCCCAACTTCATTGGAATTGGGGTTGTAATAAAAAACAACATTAGATAATGATGCAAAAAGTCAACAGTGAAAAGAATCAGTGAAAAAGAGCGGAGGAGGTTCTTTAAGAATTTATTAATAGCTACCAACTTGTTGCCACTCACTCACCTGTTTTAACACACACACACACAGACACACACAGACACACACACACACATATACTCCACGCACGCACGCACTCGCACGAAAACATTCTGTACTCACTCTGTGGGCTCATCTGCAACAGCCCGTAATTCTTCACGCCTCCGTGGCTGTAAATCACACACATGCTCACGCTCACACACAGGTGGCATGTGGTATTCGTCTAGTCTGGTCTGGCCTCAACTCTTTCTTTTGTTTTGTTTTATTATTAGTATTTATCATATTTTGGTGTTGCTGTCAGGGCACCATCGCCAGTTTCAAAGAGCAGTGTGGGCTCCCCACGGTGGCCAAACTCAAGCAGTGCATCCAGAGCCTGGCCACCAGGCTGCAGAGCCCCGAGGGCACCATGGGGGCCATTATGGTGCTCAAGGAGGGCTACCCTTGTCTGGAGGCCCTCGTCAGTGTCACCGAACCCACCCGCAAGCTCCTTTCTGCCTATGACACGGTTAGTACCAAAGTTTTTTCCTCCTGTCTCCAAATTATTATTTTTTAAAATGTCTTATTTTATCTTAAATGGGCAGTGGCCTTGAAAGTGTGAGAATTTAACTTTTAACTTATTCAAATAATGCTGCAACTTTTTCCCCACACAAAAGAATCCGGCAGCTCAATTTTGAAGGGCGCACATCTTTTTATGGCATTTATTGATAGAAACAACTCAAATAATCATTGCTTTCAGCCGTAAAGTAGAACAAGTTCGACTATCGGAGGTTGTATCAGAGCCGTCACCGAGACGAGACAATGCCTGTCTGTGTGGGGAAGTGTTCCCCTGCTATTGTAAGGACCAAGTCCTACCGGTAATAGCAGAAATCTGTTTAAATACACTACTTTTATAAGAATGAAACTCCTCAAATCACTTCAACACAGTTGCTTGTCCCCAATATGGCACCAGAATAATACTATTTCTAGCCTTTAGCACAAAAACAGCAAATAACGGAGGATGGATTGAAAAAACTAATGTGACTGCGAATGTCAAGCCGTGAATATGTGGTGGCCCCTGTATTCCAGGATCCTGGAACAGGGGTGTGAGCACATCTCAAGTACAGCGTTTTTTTTTTTACCTCACACCAAATGCTGACGGGATGACGTATTATTTTGTCGACACAATATCCAGCGTTTGCTGAGTTCTGTGTAAGACAAAGGCAAAATGGGATTCCTCTGAGTGAAAGAGGCTTCAGTTTTTGAAATTATGAGGAAAATGTAATCTAATTAGTTTTCATATTTGCTAATTAATGCTAAACACAATTCCACCTCAGTACAATATGTGATTAAAATCCATCCGGCATTGTTATTGGACCAAAAAAAGTGCAACACTACAACACCTCCCCCGGGCCATCACTCTATAATGGTTAAAACATCAAATTATAAAACACGCCCACCCACACACCCCCACACAGTGGCGTAGCATTAAGTATGCAGAGAGAGTTAAGCAGTCACCCACACGCCTCGTCAAGCTCTTGCATCCCAAGCGTCCAGCTGCTCCCACTCCATCTCAGAATGCCTCCCTCCCACCTGTGTCACCACTCCGCTGTCACACTTACACACAATGTCACACACAGTGGCGTAATATATCCATACATTTGATAGAAAAGCCACCTTGTAAGCTTCTTTTGCAATGCGAGAAAGTACAGTGGAAGCTCGGTTTTTGTGATTAATCCATTCCAAAAAGTCTGACTAAAACCGAATTGTACAAAAACTGAAATAATATTTACCAGAGGAAATGATGTGAATCCAAACAATCCGTTCCAAAAACCTAAAGAATATATATTAGGAAGAAAATAGAGAGAGGGAAAAATATAGTTTAACATAAAAAAAACAAAAAACGGGTGAAATAAATATTAATGAATAATGAAATGGATAAGTGCTCATTAAACATCCCTTTTACCTCTATTGAAAACTCTCGATGAAAGATGGTGAAGAGGCGAGAGGGAGGAGGAGAGGTTTTTGTTGGAAGGGTAATCTGTCATTTTCTTGTCTTCTTTGTCAAAGGGCAGGCACTTGGAACTTTTTTTGTGCCCACGGTCGCTCATTGAACAATGGGACTGAATAAATAAGCACCCAAAAAGTTTTTTAATGCTTCCAATGAAGGCGCGGGCTGACACTGCTGCTGCGTTATGTGGGGCTAGATTCCAGGAAACGAGGGGTCGGGTCATGCGGGCATGTGAATGTGTTTTGTGCAGGCCATTTTCAAATTCGTGAAAACCGAATCGTACGAAAAGTTGTACACGTCGACTGACTTTCCAGTGTATTGGGACAGGTCTCTTAATCGATTAGTTAATCAATTAGAGGCTGGACTAGACTGCTTAGTTTAGTCATTGTTCATCTTAACAAAACATTTAGGACAATTGTATGCATCCATTGTGGTGGTAACAGTGCGGGGGAGGCCCTTTTCTGTTCCAAGAACCCAAAGGCATGCTTGGATGAGTTTGGTGTGAAAGTGTGAAGGAAAATTATAGATCTGGTGAGGAATGTGGCAGTTTTGTAGGGAACATGCTATATCAGACCAGACAAAATTTTCATTTGGCTGTGAAAATGTTCTTTTTCTGCCTCATTTTCCCACAGACACAATTTTGGGTGCCGTTCCTCAGGGAAATGTTTGAGGTCCATTTGTTTTCCAAAAGGTTTCCCAGAAGAGTGGAAGATCTTATAACTTCTTCCAATACATTTTTTCCATATATGCAAAGTGTATATGTCACATACACTTGTGTTTTGCACCACGGCACTCTTACGCCCATCCAAAGCAATCAATCGGACACAAATTTGAGTGGGAAATAGAAATGTTGAGGTGCATTCATTGTCTCTGAAAGTTGAGCATGCTCATCTTTCTTTCTTTTCATCTCTCATCTCATCAAGAACATCAAGTCAGTATCCAGGAAAAGGTGCAACAGCCAACTGTGCCAATACACAGCCAACTGTGCCAATATCTTTTTTTCAGATGATTGTGGCCCAGAAACAGCTGATTGAGAATGCTGATGGTATCCAGGAGAGGATTGCGCAGGTACAGCGAGAAGGTAAACTATGATAGTGTTCACTTTTGATTAACACTCGCACGGGTGTCAAACTTATTTTTGTCACGGGCCACATTGTAGTTACGGATTCCCTCAGAGGGCTGTTATGATGGTAAAAAATCATGTAAATGTTAAATCACATCGTTATATTATAACAAATACACAACAAATTGATGGATAACTATTTTTTAAATCAGAGTGAAAGGATCATAATTCGTTCAACTATTCAATATGTCACCATTATGTATTACATATGGCAATTTGAAATATAGCCACAAATTTGAGCAAGAATAATGTAAGTTGACACACATGCTCTGCTTTTGCGGGCCACATAAAAGGATGCCGCGGGCCGGATCTGGCCCCCGGGCCTTAAGTTTGACACCTGTAACTTAAGTGGTATTCATTTAACGTTTAATGTCTAGTAGTATACAACTACATTATACCGAGAGCTAATCATTTGAATTGCTGAAGTCATTAAATAGGTAACCAAACTGCACGTGTATCATGTAGGCATGGAATTCCACGAAGATCTGTCTCGGCTGGGGGAGAAGGAAGGAATGAAAGGATGCAAGCTCAGCAAAGCTGTGGAAAGTTTCACTTGGAATGTCACTGTGCTCAAGGTACAGCAAATATACAGAAAAAAACACAGAGTAGACATATATTGTATTTTTGAATTGATTTAACATTATAACAGTTGTTTATATTTTTTACTAGTATCAAATTATTTATTTTTTTGACTAAGCCATGTTTAAATTCAGATTGATTGTAATGGGACATTTTTACTTGAATTTACAGATATCTTTGCTTAGAAAAACTGAGAACTGAACATAAATGATGAGACAGAATCTTATGATCATCTTTTATATCATAATATCCACTCCCCAACTGCTTTATTTAGGTACAGCTGTACAAATTAATACCAGCCAGTAAATTCTGCAGGAGAAAAAGTGAAAAAAAAAAAAAAAAAGGCTTATGCGAATCATATAAAAGACATTGTTGTTGTCCTGTTATGTTGCTGCAGGGGCAGAGCGACCTGCTCCGTGGAGCCAAGATGGATTCGCTGGATGCTCTGAGGCAGGTGGCACTGGCCTGCGAGGCCTCTGGACTCACCTCAACTTCCTCCAGCTCCTCCTCATCCACCTCCTCTGCGGCCGAGCTGCACTACACCACTCATGCCATTAACAGGCGCCGAAGCAGCACACACAGCAACGGACGCATCTGATGTCGTTTCTTGTTTGAGTGGGATGTATCCGGTGCAGTAACTCTAAGAGTCTTACCGTGGTCCCAACTGAAGAGAAGCCTTTCACGAATGACGTAAAATTTGTGCTTCATTTTCAGGCTCCTTGTAACTCAAGCGCATTAACTCAATTCAACTTAAGAACCGTGCGCGCTGCTTTATCAGGTGGGTAACACATATTTGGTTCTGTAAATGGTGGTCAAAAGAAGAAATTTGGCATTTTCCCCCTGCCAAACCGCATATGAATAATATTTTGTTTCATTCTTTAAAATAAAAAGAAGATATTATGAGTTTAAATTCAATATTATTCAGATTTAATATAAAGATTCAGATTACATTTATTACATTTGAAAAGCATTGAAAACGTAGAATTTCTAAGCATTTAAATTGCTGTCATTCAAGGAGCACATATGCATTTTAATTAATTTATTAAATTACAGGCAGTCATAAAGAAGTGTTTTTGGATTGAAGTCGCCCGCCCTAAATCGATCTGCCGGAACCCATATTTTTCACATATATTAGGAACCCACCTATATTTGATTTGAAAACTTATGGTTTCTGTTTATATGAAGCTTAGCCCAATTGAATGTTCTCGTCTCATATTTTGCATATTCCTAGATAAAGTCCTGTCAGAAGCACTGTCGTTTCCCAGATCATAATCATGTTACATCAATGAAATGTAACACGCAGTATTCTTAAGCAGCCGAATTACGGTGCAGGTTGTCACCTCTGAGAGGCCGGGTAATTGGAGACGTTGTTTTTTTGGAAGACGTACATGTGTGGATCACATGAACCCATTTCCTGCGACATTTTGCGACAGGTTGTAAATCAGGATGGCACTGTATGAAATGGATGTAGCAATAATAACAATAGAGAAAATTGGTTAAAAAAATAGATTTAGGGTGATGTGTCTTTCTAATCAAACTGGTTGACTCTTTGAATGTGTGACAACATCGACTGCCTGCTGATGATGGTTAACTTTGGCCTTTTGAGTGCACATGTATGTTTTCTTGGTATTATTACGTCGTCTTTTAACCTGAACTTCTTGAGTCGTCTCATCTGTTTGTTTGGAACCCGCAGTTTATGCACAGGGAGAACAAGCAAACGCCACACAGTAAAGCTGGAGCCCAGATTTGAACCCAGAACCTCAGAACTGTGAGGCAAATGTGCTAACCGCTCTCCCTTCCATACTATTTGTGGTAAATAAATTATTTTCTGACCCATTAAGTGAATTAATTTCTCATGGCATGATCTCTCGGAACAGTGATTGGAATGGCTGACTTGGTTGAGAATACGTCGCTATGTTATGATGTCATGCTACTTATCGCCAGGCTCCACACTGGAAAAACATGCCCGATCGGGTTTACCTTGCCGAACTGGACTGCCACGAACTGAATTGCAGTTCCCTCTTTTGAGCGAACAAGACGAGACGGACACGTGCTAGCTTGTTCAGTCTGAAGTGACATTTTGTATGTTTGTCTGAAAGCGCTGACCCTACTTTGACAAGAAAATCTAGGAGCGTGTCCGAATGATTTTTTTTTGTTAATTCTTAGATTTTGCATTATAGACCATCCAGATGCATCTTGGAGTGTTCCTCCCAAAATGTGCGGCAGCTCACAAGACGATAGTTTGAGGCGAGCAGGATCCCTAAATTGGAATTCCAGACATATCAGCCTTCCTCAATAAAAAGGTTTAAAGAGGTCCAGTTCAGGAAAATGTCTTAAAGACGATGTCTGAACAGGCTGAATCGGTCCCATATCAGCTACACAAATGTCACCAATGTGAACCGCTTCACTACTGCATGTTTGATTTTAATTCAGACGTTTTGCTGAAACTTGAGGAAAACACAGAGGTTTTATAACATCAATTGCTTATGCCATACTGTACCGCCGGACTCATGTCTGTGCATTGCTTTTGCTTGTCTTTTAATGAACTACGTACGTTTTGTTTTCGCTTTCAGTCCAGGTAAGCTGACAGGATGCCAAAGAAATTGAAACAAAGTAAATAAGAAGAAGTGGCACGGTGGGAGACTGGTTAGCACATCTGCCTCACAGTTCTGGGGACTCGGGTTCAAATCCAACCTCGTCTGTGTGAAGTTTGCATGTTCTCCCTGTACCTGTGTGGGTTTTCTCCAGGTACTCCGGTTTCCTCCCACATCCCAAAATCATGCGTGGTAGGCCGGTTGAAGACTCTAAATTGCCCATAGGTGTGAATGTGAGTATGAATTTGTCTGTATGTGCCCTGCAATTTGATGGCGACCAGTTCAGGGTGTACCCCGTCTCTTGCCCGAAGTCAGCTGAGATAGGCGCCAGCACAGCACGTGACCCTAGTGAGAAAAAAAAAATAATAATAAAAAAATGGGTGGCTGGATCAATAAGAAGAAAGACACGAATAGACACGAATGACAAGTCTTTTCGGAGGGTTACGGTGTTAGGTTTTAGTAGTTAGGTCTGACATAGTTTAAAATAAGGTCGTCGGCACGGTACTGTACGCACTAAGAGAGTCAGCGGCTAGCTAATGAAGAGTGCAAATCAAATTAGATAATGACTGTGGTGGCCACATTTAAAAGTGTTCTTGTTTAACTTACGTTGTTACTATGCCAAAAGCTTGTGCACAGGTGTCAAACGGGTGGCCCGGGGGCCAGCTCCGGCCCGCCAATCTCGGCCCCGCGAAAGCAAACCAAAACTGCTAACAGTGTTCCAATGTAATATGTTGAGATATTGCAAGCATTTTTGTTTACAATCCCACTTTGAAAAGAAATGTAGTGGTTAAAAAACATGCTTTTAGAGGCTTCTGATTTCACAACTAGTTGTTCATCAATTTGTTGTGTATATCTAAGGGACCCGAACCCTGACACAAATAGCGAAAATCTGCAATAATTGACGCCCTCTCCAAATGGTTTATAATTGCCTATAGATGCCACAAGATGGCAACAAAGCACTATCTTTGTCTAAATGAAACACCTGATCTCATTTCAACATAGTTCTTTTGGTCCAAGATGGCACCAGATGGCGACAAAGTACTCCTGTTGCATGGGCCTAAGCACAAAAACAGCAGAAAGGTGAATTTTTGAGCCAATAATGCAAAATAGGTTTTCAAAACAAAATCCAGAAATCGGCGAATTGACTTTTCTACCATGTTCAATTCTATTGAGATGCACCTGTATGTAATGTAGAGCTCCTTGTTGTAATGTATTTTTACTGTCTTTACTTTGGCTTGTACAAACAATACTCATGCCTTGTATTAAGATGCACCCACTTTGTCATTGTCACATCTCTGTAGGTTAATACATTTAAAAAAAAAAAAAAAAAAAAAGAGTAGTCCTGTGAATGTTTAAATTGACGAGTTTAGGGCGTTTATTATCCTCTTCGTGCCACTCTCACACACTCCAGTTTTCTGTACTTGAACCCTCGACCTGATACATTGTTTTCGGTATTTAAAACCGGAGCGTTTACTTCTGGAAAGGGCACTTACAGCGGGAGGCAAGTAGTCACTGCCAGGCTCGGCTTGAGCGCCATGGAGATATCATGCACAACCTCAGCAGAGAAACCGCTACAGCTTTGGCTCTGACTGTTACCTAATTTGGAATTTTTAGAGACCACCATTTTAGACAGGAGAACGTCGCGTTCAGGTGTCCGCATTGCCCACGTGTCTTAAACCTTTCGAACCTCTCTGTGCTCTTTTCTGTGTGAGACCTATCTTTGCAAATGTGTGGTCCAGTAGGGTTTTACGCCTTTAAATTTTTTGTGTTTCAACGCCTACAGAAATATGTAAAGTGTACTTGTACCTCTCATTGTGATATAACGTACCACCTGTGTGGCATCTGCATTGACGGCGATGGCTTGACCCAGTCTCGTTCCCCCAACTGTTCTAACTGTTGTTTTTTTGTTTTGTTTGTCTTTGTAAGATGGAATGAAGACCAAAAGAGATAATGAAATATTTATTGATGTGTATTTTAAAAGCTATGTATGAATATATTTAATAACTAAATGAACATTGCTTTTATTTTAAAAAGCTACTGTGTTTTCTATCTGACAGGCATTCTAATGTAACAGTATGTATCCCACGCTTAATAAAGTGATCTTTTTACTATGAAACGTTTGAATGTCTTTCTTCCCCTCGGACAATTAATTTTACCGAGAAAAAAAAAAAAGTCTTGGATGATTTTTTTTTTCTTTCAGATTTTTCCAGAATGGATAAATGAATAAATGGCTGTCACTTTCCTCGGTCATGCCAGCAGGGGGAACCAAACATCAACAAGTGATATGCTGATAGTCTAGTCACATTTAACATCACATAATTGACAATCTGAGCATAATTTTTTTTTTATCTTTGGCCAATGAGTAACGAATCTATATTAGTATATGAATTATTATATATTTCAATGACAGTATAATTTTTTGGGAATCGTTTTTCCAGATTAAGCACATTGAGATAGTGGTTAGCACATCCGCACCACAGTTCTGAGGGTCAGGGTTTGAATCCGGAGTGAACTGGCACCCTCTCTTCTGGGCAAAACATAGATATTAGGTCGAATTGAGACTCTAAATTGCCTATAGGTGTGAATGGTTGTTTTTCTGTATGTGCGCCGTGATTGGCTGGTTTCTGGCGACCGGTCCAGGGTGTAATCCGCCTTTGTGCAAAATCACCTTGGCATAGGTTCCAAATCACCCGCGACCAATCAGTGACAAGCACTATAGAAAACGCGATTGATGATTTCTATTTCTATGGAGATTAATTGTAAATCAATGAGTTGCTTCGTCCTCTGGAAGTTGACTTTTTGCTTTAATGTGTTAACCTCCATTGTGTTCGTTTTGCATGATAGAACGTGGAGGGGCCATCTGCCAGTAATGTATGTGAACACTTACTGTATATGGTGCAGTCATCATGCCATTAAATGAGAGCATTCCCAGCACATATGTGTTAATGTGCTGAAGTATTGTCTCTTTATGAGGTTGACGGGCGGTGAGATCCCCCCAGGAGGTGTTGGCCAGCAGATGGGAGGTGATGGAACTGTGTGGTTAGCCTAGGTGGTGACATGACAGCCTTTCGGGCCCTAATGCAGGCGAACATCTGGAGGTGGCCGGGCCACGTTGCTTCTTGGCCCTGTAGCGGCGTCCTCTAGCCTGGAGCCAGACACCACCACGAGTGAGGTACACCACCGGATGAACCCGGGCCCCTGAGGTGGGTAGCCCTGATCACTTCAGGGAAAGTTAAAACTCAAACTTGTGTTGCTGTATGATAGGAAAGAAGTCAGTTTGCTTGTACCGTACTGTATTCACTGTGAGACTTTCCGGTAAATTCTGCAGTTATTTACCAGACGCCATACAGTAAAATACTTATAGATATTATACAGTAATTAACTACAGTTTCCATTGCATCAGGAGATTTTAGTTGATGTCACACAGAGAGTTACTGTATTTTGTAGCAGAAGCCACGTTTCTCCCAAAATGCATTGCGCCGTGAACTATTGCCGTAATAAAGATGCTAATCCTTAATGTTCATGAACCATCAGGATTAACACAACATAAATACTGTGTGTTTTTGTTGCCCGTAGTTGGTGTGTCTTATTTAACTATCGCGTTACATTTATGTTGCACTTTGTTTTCGTGAAACCCTGACTGTGTGTTGTGTGCGATAGAGTGACATCCCGGTCAGTACAGCTGTATGCTGAGTAAAGTTAAGCTAACCTTTACCAGATGACTAATCACCTTGGTCGTCATCATTTGCAAGATGAAGGCTTTATCACCTGCCTAATAATTAAAAAATTTGTTAAAAAAAAGTACATACAATGTGTATTGAAAGTGTTTAGACCATCTTAAGTGCTTCACTCGCTGTTATATAGCATCCATTTGCTAAAATCGTTAAAGATCTTTTTTTCCCACATCAATGTACACACGGCACCCCATATTGACAGAAAAAAACGGAATTGTTGACATTTTTGCAGATTTATTAAATATCACACAGCAATAAGTATTCAAACCCTTTCCTCAGTATTTAGTAGAAGCACCCTTTTGAGCTAATACAGCCATGAGTCGTTTTGGGAATGATGCAGCCGGTTTTTCACACCTGGATTTGGGGATCATCCGCCATTCCTCCTTGCAGATCCTCTCCAGTTCTGTCAGGTTGGATGGTGAACATTGGTGGGCAGCCATTTTCAGGTCTCTCCAGAGATGCTCAATTAGGTTTAAGTCAGGGCTCTGTCTGGGTCATTCAAAAAGAGTCACGGAGTTGTTCTGAAGCCACTCCTTAGCTGTGTGCTTAGGAAGGTGAACTTTCGGCCCAGTCTGAGGTTCTGAGCACTCTGGAGAAGGTTTTCGTCCAGGATATCCCTGTACTTGGCCGCATTCATCTTTCCTTCGATTGCGACCAGTCGTCCTGTCCCTACAGCTGAAAAACACTCCCACAGCATGATGCTGCCACCACCGTGCTTCACTGTTGGGGCTGTATTGGACAGGTGATGACCAGTGCCTGGTTTTCTCCACACATGCCACTGAGCATTAAGGCCAAAAAGTTCTATCTTGGTCTCATCAAACCAGAGAATCTTATTTCTCCCCATCTTGGAGTCCTTCAGGTGTTTATTTTAGCAAACTCCGTGCAGGCTTTCATGTGTCTTGCACTGAGGAGATGGTTCTGTCGGGCCACTCTGCCATAAAGCCCCGACTGGTGGAGGGCTGCAGTGACGGTTGACTTTATAGAACTTTCTCGCATCTCCCGACTGCATCTCTGGAGCTCAGCCACAGTGATCTTTGGGTTCTTCTTCACCTCTCTCACCAAGGCTCTTCTCCCCCAATTGCTCAATTTGGCCGGATGGCCAGCTCTAGTAAGGGTTCTGGTCATCCCAAACGTCTTCCATTTCAGGATTATGGAGGCCACTGTGCTCTCAGGAACCTTAAGTGCAACAGAATCTTTTTTGTAACCTTGGCCAGATCTGTGCCTTGCCACAATTCTGTCTCTGAGCTCCTCAGGCGGTTCCTTTGACCTCATGATTGCCATTTGCGCTGACATGCACTGTGAGCTGTAAGGTCTTATATAGACAGGGGTGTGGCTTTCCTCATCAAGTCCAATCAGTATAATCAAACACAACTGGACTCCAATGAAGGTGTAGAACCATTTTAAGGATGATCAAAAGAAATGGACAGCACCTGAGTTAAATATGAGTGTCACAGCAAAGGGTCTGAATACTTATGGCTCTGTGATATTTCAGTTTTTCTTTTTTCATAAATCAGCAAAAATGTCAACAATTATGTTTTTCTTCTTTCAATACGGGGTGCTGTGTGTACATTAATGAGGAACAAAATGAACTTAAATTATTTTAGCAAATGGCTGCAATATAAAAAAGAGCGAAAAATTTAAGGGGGTGTGAATACGTTTCCTACCCACTGTAAGTTAGGTTCCACTGTATATTGATTTGATATCTTTTTTTAAAAATTTTTTTATTTTTTTAATGGCTGTTTTAGTAGTTATGAAGTATGACCCTCTGGTTTGTCTCAATCTACCTGCTTGGGAAAAACCTGCTGAAGGACATGTACACACACATGCAAGCACACGCATACACACACGCAGAAGTGTGTGGCAGCTCTATTGGGGCTCTTCACATTGTCCAGACGGCCCAGTGCCAGGCAGCTAAATGAATGGCTGTTTATATTAGCAGGCTGCTTTAATGAATTAGAGCCACGGCGCGGCTGTGTCACAACAGGCAGGCTCATACTCACCAGACCCGCTCCACTCCTCACCCTCTATTCAAGGTAAGAGGAGCGGCGGGGAGGGGTTCGGGGGGTCCTGATTGCGTCCGTCGGGACCAGGTGAGCCAGGCGGCCCGACGGCGCCCCTCCACCAGCTCTCTGCTTATTTACAAAGGGCATCTGGCGAAAAGGGCGCGCATATAGCTTCGTCGGTCGTGTTGCCATCGCACTGGCTGGGATGGGCGAAGGCCTGCCTGTTTGTATACATGTGTGGGAGGGAGAGCAGGATTACGGAAGTGACATGCTCACAATTGAACAAATATGTATACAAGCTGAGGTTTGCCACCCAGCCGCACGTATACATGGGCGACAGGCCTCCGGTGAGATTGCCTCTGGTTCTGCTCACTATGCCACAGATGTCAAACTCACATACATTTTTATGTGGCTTTCAAGGAAACAGTGACCATAAACTATATGTCCCACAATGAATCTAGATTTGATATTCAGTCCTGAGAGGCATTTTAAAAAAAATGTCCGTCACTTGCCCGTTTTACACTGGCCAACCAAACTAGCTTTTTCCCGTCTCGCTGGTTTGTATGTAAGGTACCAATTTGAGATGAGGGGTTGAAATTGTCCCAGTGAATTTGCTGGATTCCAGCTTAGTTGCAGAGGTGTAAGAGAGGTGGGTAGTGGGCAGCCGTGTCTAGAGTACCACGTTTAACACCCAAGACCTGCTGCCCGCTCCCCCTTTTGTGTTGAAAGCAATTGTCAATGTAAACTATGAAATCGCAGATATTCGCAGTTTTGCCAAGGCACCTATTCGCAGAATTTTGGGGGAAATCTATTCTCTGTTATTCGTTGAAAAACTCACCGTTTTTTTTTTTTACCCAAGCTAAAGCCATGTCTAACTAAAATAATATTACTGTGGCACCATCTATCAAGCTATAGCCTTGTCTAATAGGAAAAAAAAGTGCTTTCTTGTGCATCTGGTGGCATCCACAAGAAATTACAAATCCCCCAAATTGTGGGTGACCTTTGTATTTGAAGGCGCAAGATGCAGCAACTGTGTGAAGGCACATTTTGAAGATAGTAATCCCCGATATCAAATACTCTTAAAAGTAACTACTAATAGTATGTTTTGATAGTATTCCCCAAAAATAGTAAGGGTCCTAAAGTTTGTACACCAAAAGTTATTTTCATTTGAACGTTGCAGTCAACAAAGGACAGGGAGTCGACTGGAACATGTACGACAAAGACACGCGAAAGAAACGAGAAAAGTCTGGTCAAAGACAACCACAGTTTATCCCACCGGGCATGGTTGTACCTGAACGAGTTCAACGGATGAATGTTCATGAAGTAGTTGATATTTTAGGTGAACGTGAATTGAACTTAGTTCACGTTATTGAGAGCGCACTCATTCTGGCGTCCGTGAAGGGTTTTCCGAAAGAAAGTTCATTTTCATTGAAGAGTGCCTGGTTTTGTAGGGACTACTTCTTGTACGTGTACAAGAAGTACATTGCACAAAATAGAAACCAAAACTATTGTCCATACATAAACTATCCAATTCAGTCGATCAGTTATGTTATTTGCTTGTTTGCAAAATAGTGCTGAGTTTGAGATCTAATGAATCTACTTTTATAGACTTTTTTGTTTTGTTACCAGTGTTGAAAACCGAATTGGTAAAGGTGAATTAGTCAATGGACGCAGATATTTCTCATGATGGAACGTCAAAATCTCTGGCACTTTAATTCAGGCTGCAACTGCGTCCACCATTACAAGGTTGATGTAATAAAAACATCAAAATAACAAATACTGAAGCCATCATTTAATAACAATTATGTTTATGACTGTCGCACCGAAATGTTCTTGGCAACATTTTGAAAATATGGAAATTCAGACAAAATTGGACAAATTGTACTGGAAGTGAATTTTTATAGATTGGCAGCTCTGTTTGGCAAGTGATTCGGTGAGGTGAGGGCGGCCGCATTGATGTTTACATTAGGCAGGCACGCCGCAACTGCGTGGAGATACTATTGGCGCCGCGACGTTCGTTCAGGGACACTGCGTAAGTGGGAGTAAATGTGTTCTTTTTTTTTTTTGTAATACAGTACATAATTGTAAAAATGAATTACTTGGAACATTATTATTTGTTGTCCTGCGATTGCCTGGCGACCAGTTCAGGGTGTACCCTGCCTCTCAGCTGAGGATAGCTGGTATAGGCTCCAGCACTCCCCCGACCCTAGTGTGGATAAGCAGAACGGAAGATGATTTAATGAATGTACGATCACACTGTGATAAAGTGGAATTTGTTTTGTAATACAAGAACAGATGAGAGAAATATTTTGTCCCTATAGTCAGCCAGCGCTTGCGAGGAATGCAAAGTTATCAGTCCTTTCACCATCGTTCCTATCATACTGTGTGGCATGTTTTTGTTTGGACATTAAGGACAAAAGTTTTTTTGTTTTTTTTGAATTCCTAAACTTTAAAAAAAAAAGACCATTCAACAAAGTTTTTCCTGATGTTTTTGAGATTGTAACATGAAGGCTGCACCTGGCTCCGTGTGTGGACTGAATAGGTGGCAACAATGGGGAAATTAAATCCTAGTATTTTGAGGATAATAGCCTGTCGGCAACATATTGAAAAAAAAAAAAAAGAACTATGAACTAGTTAATTTTTGGACCGGTGAATTCGTTCTAAATTTTTAATTATGAACTATGAACTGAAGTAGCTCATTTTTCAAACAGCGAACTGAACTTTCCCAACACTGCCATCAGGATTTAACATCTTCCGATTGTTTGTAGTTAGTCTTTCAAAGCCCTGACTTTTCCACCTATTTTTGCTTTTCTGCATAAGTGGCATTGACATGAAATATGTGAACCAAGTCACTGCAGAAATATTCCGCCAAGGTAGTAGTTTAGCTGAGGACCATGCCTGTGCAACTGGTCAACTCCAAAATTGAGGAGACATGGCTTTAACACCTGACACTACCCCTCACCCTGTTATGTTGGAAACATAGCTCGAACTCATTTGCCCCTAAATATAGGATCACCACCGGTGTCCACATATTTTTTTTATGGCTATGTTCTGCGTTCTCATCAGTACATAAGCAAATGGTAAGAAACCCGTTTTTCAACAATACATTGTGTATTAATTGTGCACTTGAATGTCTGTTAGCCATATGTATCCTTAATTTCAACTTTAAATACTAGTTTTGTAGTCTATTAATGTGTAGCTCCTATCACTAATAATTAAACTTAATTACAGTTACGAGAGGCAGTCAAAAAGTCATTCTCCCAATTTTCCGCTAGCTTTATTTATTGCAGTAGAAAGGCAATATACGCAAAGAAAGAAAGCCCAAAAAGCAGTGATTTCGTCGCTACTTTTCAATATAATCTGCCTTATTCTCAACACCGAGTGTCCATCGATGAACAAAGGCATGTGTGATGTACAGTCCCCTCCAAAAGTATTGGAACGGCAAGGTCGGGTTTTTTTCTCTCTCTCCAAGTCTTTTCCAAACAGTGGATTATGATACCTTCACCCCTGCCCTGTGGCGGTTGGGAAACCAGTTTGTCTGGCAATTTACAGAAAAATGCATGCAAACTAATCGGGAGAAGCTTCATCATGCAGCATGACAATGACCCAAAAACACACTGCCAACACAACAAAGGACTTCATCAGGTGGAAAAAGTGGGGGAAAAAAGTGGACTGGTCAAGTCAATCATCGGACCTTAACCCCAAAGAGCATGCATTTTACCTCCTGAAGAGGAGACTGAAGGGAAAACCCCCCTGAAACAAACACGAACTGAAAGAGGCTGCCATAAAGCCCTGGAAAAGCATTTCAAATGAAGAACGCAACAATCTGGTGAAGTCAATGGGTCGCAGGCTTGATGCAGTTACTGCTACGAAGGGTTATGCCACCAAATATTAAATGTTATTCACTTTAAGTTAATTTAATGTCTGGTCCAATACCTTTGCTTACTTGAGAAGTAGATGGCTTCAAACAATAGGTGCTCTGTCCTGAGTTGTTTAACACACCTAAATGTAAATACCATGAAATAAAAGCTGGAATTCTGAACTTTTGTGTCATATTCATCTTTTGATCTGAATCCCAAATGTCTTCAATGTACAACAAAAACAAAAGAATTGACCTTGCCGTTCCAATACTTTTAGACAAAAGGGGACAATCTGATGGGGCCAGATTGCGTGAGTATGGGGGCTGGGTTATGCTTATCCAGCCAAAGGAACTGATGACTTCACAAGATTCTTTGCCTGTCACGGAGGTCACTCAAAGCGAGCTCTTTTTCTTCACCTTTGATCCTGGACACCCACTTTTTGACTGTCCTGTAGCTTATTGCAGATTCCCTATACACATTTTGCAACCTTTTGAAAATGTTTAGTGGTGGTTCCCCTTCCAAAGCAAGCAATTCAATCAGAGAGCTCTGCTTTTCATAGGTATCCCAACAATGATGTCATTTGCAAAATGGCTGACAGGAAGAAGACCGGCTTAAACAAACTTTAAAAAAAAAAATTAACCTTAAAACAAGTATTTAAACTACAAACTGTGAACATTTCAGATTTAAAAAAAATATATAATTAGTAGGTTAAATTAAATTGGGGTCATTACTTTTTGACTCCCCCTCGTATTTATGTATTAATAAGAAGTGCATACATTATATAGTCCTAAAAACAGTGAGATGAAACTGACTTTGACTCCTCCGCTCTAGTGTGTGGAGAATGGCTGTCAGTTCACATCACGATCACATCAGTTTGTTGATCTGAGCCTCAGGACGGAAAAGAACAGATGGAAGCGAGGGGCGGGAGAAGGAGAGGAAAGGAGTGTGAAGCTCTGTCAGAAAAGTTTTACAATCAAGCGAAGCTCCTCTTACGTACTTTTGAGCAAACATCTCCATGATTCTCTTGTTCATCGTCTTCTTCACTTCATAGGCCGGCAATTATTTTCCCGTACTCAACTCCCCTCATTCTCTTTTGTTGCCTCCCTCTCTTTTGCACTGCTAAATTAGCCAGCATCCTGCAGCATGCGGTAGCTCTTGGAATTGCTTTTGTCCTTTTAGTGCTGTGTGGCTGACAAGCATGCACGTGGCCTGTATTTTCAGCGACTAACAGCGGGGTGGAGGGTTAAGATTGCTGTAATCACGGACGGCTACCTGTTCATTAAAAGGCCCGGCAGGGGTTTTTGGCGTGCTATTTACAGCATTTAAGAACCAATTAAAGTGGTACAAGCTATTAACACGCGCAACATTAGCTGGGAGAGGAGAAAGTATGAAACGAAACAATCCACATTTGAGCATTTCAATTTATTTGCATAGCAGCCTCTTCACCATTGAAAGTGACTTAAGTTTTAACTTGGAGCAGACTAACTGATGGTGAGAAAAACTATATACAAAAAAAAAAAAAAAAAATCAACCGAGGTGGCATTCATTTGAACTTGTAAATGGCTGTGATTATCGTATAATGTGTCCGAAGATGGCGTGTGATTGCTCAGGTAGGGGGGCGGTATGTGAGGAGTTCGGAGAGGTGAAGCAGACGCTCTCGTTAGTGTAATTGCCGGAACACTCGCCACTTTTCACAATAGGCTGTGATTTGATGGACATAAATTGAACAAGATTCCGTCCTTTAAAAAAATATATGAGATTGTGAAGCGACTTGATTTGTTTGTTGTTTTTTTATGCAATTTTTTTCTGAACCTGTTTGAATGGACATTCACATACAATAGAGTCACCCCCTCAAATAACATTACAATCATGGACAAAACTTTTGTCAACTAACAGTTTTTACTCTTTCACTAGACATTATTTTTGCGCGTCTTGTGCATTATTGAAATGTACCTTTTATAGACAATGACTGGGCCTAAAACATGTCCCTGAGGAACTCCTGGATGTTAGAATTGTCTATAATGTACTGTATGTGACATACGCATAAATATGAAATTATTTTAGCGATAAAAATTTGCAAAATGCAATATTAGTCAATTTTTATTACGTGTCTCTGACAATGGTGTAGAGGAGCATGCAACTCCAACAATGAATATGGTGATGTCAGGTGTGTTACAGTTCTACCAAGCATCGCGGAATGCAGCTGAGGTGACAGCAATATTTTTCCACTGGGGACTGCGGCAGAAGTGTGCGGGTGTCAGCTGCATTTGAAAATTAATTTAGGATAATTAATTATCCTGTACCCACAGAATGCAGAATTAAAATAATCTTATGATCATCAAGTGATCATCTATTCTGCGTGATCACCACCCTTAAATTGTACGCTACTGCAAGGCAGATTTGCTATTAGTTAAATATCCTCCTAGTCATTTAAGTACATTTTGTTTTCTTGTTGCTGTAGCCATACAATTTTGAATGTGAAAAAATATAGGCTTTCACATTTTCCATTTTTTTTTACTGTTTATTATAACTAACTAATTAACTAACTGCAATGTTTTCAGTGCTTTGTTTTTATCGTTGGAATCCCAAGTTCCCAAAATGTCGTCGTCTCCTTGGTTTTGACCGTCAGCAACAGTTAGTAACACCTGACACCTACGGCACCTAACGCTGAACAGCAATTAGCCGAAAAGTGTGTGTCGGTTTGTATATATGTATAATATGTTCATATTGCAAGTCAATTCACATTTGTTTGCCCAATTCTTTTTTTTTTTTTCCAATCCGACCCAGGATCATGGCCACATACCTTTCGTATGTGGCCATGAATCGGATACGTATCGGATGCGACTGCAGTCTGGACGCTCAGGTCGCGCTCATCAGACCTAAACGTCATCAAAAGGCGACAAAAGTCGCAATTGTTTGTCAAAACGGACATGTGCGAAAAGAAATGGCGGACGAGGGAGCAGAAAAAAGTCAGTGGCGGAAAAAAGATGCTGCAGAACTGATAAATATAAGAAAGTGCGAGAGGCCATATTAACTTCTAAAAACACACTGCACCACGTGGTGTCGTATTTTGTGTGAATGTGTCACATTAGAAGTAGCGGGGGGCGATATGGGCAAGTAAAAATATCTCAATATATATTTTTTTATTTTACGATAACGATAATTTGTCGATATCCTGTATAAAAATGGTGTAAATCTCTTGTTGCTTCCTAGGACATTCATCCAGGATATTGCACAAGAATATTATATGGCAATATTTTTGAGGGTTTTCTGAGTGTGTCTTGCAGATTTTTCCATATTTTGTTTAGCAGACGCTGTGAATGGATGGCTGGATGGATACTTTATTCATCCCGTGAGGGAAATTAGATTTATTAGCTTCATAAAGTTTTAAAACCTTTCCACATGATTAGGTGTTTCTTATGAAGAGTGAAATGAAAAAAAATAGATCAAGCTTTTCACTCGCGGGCACACGCTCACGAGTATTTTTTTAAACGATTATATGTTATGTGTGTGTATATATATATATATATATATATACATACACACACACACACAGTGGGTATGGAAAGTTTTCAGACCCACTAAAATTTTTCAGTCTTTCTTACATTGCAGCCATTTGTTAAAATCATTTAAGTTCCTTTTTTTCCTCATTAATGTACACACAGCACCCCGTATTGAAAAAAAACCCATAATTGTTGATATTTTTGCTGATTTATTAAAAAAGAAAAACTGACATATCACACAGCCATAAATATTCAGACCCTTTGCTGTGACACTCATATTTAACTCGGGTGCTGTCCATTTCTTCGGATCATCCTTGGGATGGTTCTACACCTTCATTGGAGTCCAGCTGTGTTTGATTATACTGATTGGACTTGATTAGGAAAGCCACACACCTGTCTATATAAGACCTTACAGCTCACAGTGCAGGTCAGAGAAAATGAGAATCATGAGGTCAAAGGAACTGCCTGAAGAGCTCAGAGACTGAATTGTAGAAAGGCACAGCTCTAGCTCAGGTTACAAAAAAACAATTGTGCTGCACTTCAGGTTCCTGAGAGCACAGTGGCCTCCATAATCCTGAAATGGAAGACGTTTGGGATGGCCAGAATCCTTCCTAGAGCTGGCCATCTGGGCAAACTGAGCAATTGGGGGAGAAGAGCCTTGGTGAGAGAGGTAAACAAGAACCCAAAGATCACTGTGGCTGAGCTCCAGAGATGTAGTCGGTATGTGGGCGAAAGTTCTAGAAAGTCAACAATCACTGCAGCCCTCCGCCAGTCAGGACTTTATGGCAGAGTGGGCCGACGGAAGCCTCTCCTCAGGGCAAGGCAGATGAAAGCCTGCATGGAGTTTGCTAAAAAAACACCTGAAGGACTCCAAGATGGTGAAAAATAAGATTCTCTGGTCTGATGAGACCAAGATAGAAACTGTTGGCCTTAATTCTAAGCGGCATGTGTGGAGAAAACCAGGCACTGCTCATCAACTGTCCAATACAGCCCCAACAGTGAAGCATGGTGGTGGCAGCAGCATGCTGTGGGAGTGTTTTTCAGCTGCAGGGATAGGACGACTGGTCGCAATCGAAGGAAAGATGAATGCGGCCGAGTACAGGGATATCCTGGACGAAAACCTTTTCCAGACTGCTCAGAACCTCAGACTGCGCCGAAGGTTAAAAAAACAATGACCCTAAGCACACAGCTAAAATACCGAAGGAGTGGCTACAGAATAACTCCGTGACTGTTTTTGAATGGCCCAGCCAGAGCCCTGACTTAAACCCAATTGAGCATCTCTGGAAAGACCTGAAAATGACTGCCCACCAACGTTCACCATCCAACCTGACAGAACTGGAGAGGATCTACAAGGAGGAATGGCAGATGATCCCCAAATCCAGGTTTTTTTTTATTCCCAGTGACAAGTTTAGTAGCTGATATTGGTAATACAGTAGAGGGTTCAAATAAGTAAAGCAGTGGGTGTTCGCTGACAGGATAGCAAAATACTTACAAACAGCAGCGGCAGTAGGGCTATACTAGCTAGCTACTCCATTAGCCTCACCAGCAGTCAGGATAACAATGAGAGTGCGCAGTTAATGTTATCCAAAATTAATGAAGTACTCTCGTAAATATGCGATGGTAACAGCGCCGTCGATTCTCTTCGTTTCGCTTTTAAACCGGTCGCGTTTGGAAGGCCAGCACGTACATCGGTGGCCTGTGTCATTTTCCTGTTGACCAACAAAAAACTAAACGTGTTCCATTGATGCCCGATGTTTTATTTCACCCACTTGTTAAGCTGCTAAAAGGTTGCTCGGCCCGCTGGTTGCAGAGCGAGAGTTTATTTTGCTTGCCGCCGAGTCACATGACTGGATCATGTCCACTTACTTGGCGAATGAGGACATTCATGCACTTCCTCCTTTCTCTCCTCATATGCCTTCCATGCACCTGTTCGGTTGTCATCTTTTAGAGACAGTATGAATACTCGATAATGTAAAATTGGACATTGTTAAAGCAACATTCATGTTTATAATTAGGCCCCCCCCCAATTAGAAGTCGGATTTGTTTTTGTAATGCGAATGACTAAAGGTTCGGATTTGACAAACATTCTGAATAGTGTAACATACCCTGTAGTGTGAACGTAGCGCTATAGATTATGATTTGGAAGTCATCCCTGTATAAGGTTTGCAATGGATCTGGTTATCATTAAAGGTCATTTGCACACAAAAAGAAATTCATCAAACAGGTAAATTGCCAGAAGTTACAAAAAGATCATTTCAACTTTTCCATCAAGGCATCATCAGCTGGATGCCTCATTTATTACACGTCTCAGAAAAGAGCAGATGATGCGTCAAGCATAGAAAATGTGGCGCCATTGTGCGACGCTCTTTTGTTAGTTATTTAAATGGGTGACGAGGAAGATGGAATTCAGAATTTTTTTTTTTTAAAAGGCGGCTGTAATGGCGGTGAAATTACCTCTGGGTGAGGGCTGTCATTAAAGCAGGATCGGCGCTGGCATCTTGGTCGCAGAATAACTAATGGCACCGAGGCTGCAGGACACCAACGCTTTTAACCAGCCCCGCTGAGCCTGCTTGGCCACTGTGGACTGTGTCTAATTTGACTTGGACAAAGTTGGAACGTCGATAAATACACTGAGAAAGACGATTCGCGTGGTTACTTCAAAGCATCGTTCCCTTTCCTGTTTTGAGATATAAAATCGACTGCGATGAGAGCTGGATCAAAACATTATTTTCCTTTGCATTTCCTTTTCAACCGGGAATATTTGTTTATTTAACAATACAGTGGAACCTCTCTGGCAATTCCAAATGTGTCCAAATTAGTCAGGGAAAATACACCTCTAAAGTTGCACAAAAGTATGGCTTGAACGGCTGTCATTTATTACGTCACGCAAGACCTCGTTGAATCGGAATCGGCAATTGCCATTGTCAGTGAAAGGCACATTTACAACTAGGATTTCTTTTCTGTCTGGTGGTGCTACATGAAACATAGACATAGGTGGTAATAATAATAATAACAAAACAATATGCATAGACTAAACAGAAAGAAACTAAACAATGTGCAAGGAGCATAAGCAGTGCAGTAAACGGCAGATGTAGGTGTGAAGTCTTATTTAGTGATACTGGCTTATTTAGGGGAACTCAGTTCAGGGAAGGTCAAGGGTGAACTAGGTGCACTTTGCTTTTTCTTGGGCTTTTTCTTTTTGCGACACTTATTCCAAAGGAAGGAATACCGTTACGATACATGTCATCTATTGTTAACAAAGTGAATTAAGGTAAAGCATTTTATTATTCTTTATTATTCATGTTTTACAGTGTTTAACTGCTTCCCCCCCCCCCATGTGCATGACAAGTAAGAAAAAAAGAAATAAGTGAACTTTTGCAGGACACATACAGCATTTATATTAAGTTACATTTTAATCTGTGTTTTACCAATGACAATGCTTAACGTTTGGTTAAATGGGACTTAAAGCATTGAATGTACAATGATGTTTTGTGATGACGAAAGTTCAACCCTGGAATTGATTACTTCTATTTCCATGATTTCCAATGGGACAAATTTGAATTGCACCTTTAAGTTGGACTACAACGTTTCGTAAGATGTTGATGACAAAAATAATGTGTTGAACTGCCACGCTTTTGATTTGTCACTGTCCTGTATAAATGGATGCGGCTGCATTTATATGTATATTTTAAAAAATCTGGAGCCATGGTTTTGACTTGTAAAAATGCAATGTAAAAAAAGTGGAAGCTTGTTTGCAAAGTTTGCAATTTTTTGCTCATAACACTCAGTCTCACCGCAGCGCAGACCAAGATCAAAACAGAGCTAGACTGTTATTGTGCGTCCACGGGGGATCGGAAAGGAAAATGAAGACCGATGGAAAGCAGACACAAAAGTGCTGTCTGCAAGTTTCGATGTAATACCTAATTTCATCACAGCAGACGGATCGTGGCATAAAACGGCACTACGAAATATATTTCAATTCAAAACTTGACTTGTCACAAACAGTAAAGATAGCATGACAGACAGATGTTAAAACTGTCCTTTTGTGTACATAAAAACACGTTCGAGGTGACAAGATTAAAGCTTTATGTTTCATCTCTAGCCCACACACACAAAAAGCATGCACACAGAAGTCTGAAATGGTGAAGATCTCCTCCAGTCTCCAGTGCAAACATTTATCTTCATGTATTCCTTTGTGCTTTGTCCGAAGTTGTCTCCTTTTGTTAAAGGACAACAAAACACGTAAAAGATTCGTCTTCTGCAGACATGATCAATGGCACATTTTGTATCATATTTAAAAAGAAAAAAAAAAAAAAGTGAAATCATTGATGCATCAAAAAAAAAAAAAAAAGGGGGCCCGGGAATAGTAAAAATCTGCTGATAACTGATATCCATTATAATTGCATTGAAAAAAAAAAAATATATATATATATATATATATATATATATATAAATGTTTTTTTTTTTAACCCCAAAAATTCTTGAGTGAATTCTTAAGTGGGGAAAAAAACCTCAAATGAGTGTTTTTGGGGTTTGGTTCCCCCTAAAAAATAAAAAAAAAAAAAAAAAAAGAAACCACCGATACAATAGGTCCCTTGCAGCGGTCACTGCTCGGGCCCTAAAAAGAAAAATCAGATGTACAAATAGAAACAATAAAAAGGAATCTGCGAAGCAACAGGTGTCAAACCGTGAGTATGCGCGGATCCACTGTACAGTGGTACCTTGACTTATAAGTCTATCAAATCAATTTTGCTCATAGAAGTGAACGCAAATGCCATGAATCTCTTCCAGATGCCTGCAAAACACCCCAAATTTGTCGTTACATGTTTTTAAAGTCCCTGTAAAATGAAATCGTGAACATTTCGAAATACATCGTACATGTTTGAAGATCATTTCTGAAAACATGCAAAGACTGAAAATCACGTTAAGACTGATTTGTGGATAAAGACTATTTTTCACATTTTTGTTTGACCTTTTTTGGGAGTGTGGGGAAAATGATGAGCAGTGACTCACTTGAGCACCGGTGGGCCCCTCCCCCACTATATAAGTAAAACTGCCTGGTGATCTAGTTGGGCGACCGGTCAGCAACCACATTATATACCCACCAATCAGTGTAAGTGTTTTTTCATTAGTCCACAGTACGCCACAAAATGCTTCGGAATTTCTCCCAAAATCAATTAAAACCACTTTAGGGGACCTTTAAATTTTGAAAGTGAGCTTCCTAACATGATTTTCCATCATGTAAGGTACCATCCTTTTCATAGTGCACGGACACGGTGCTGTCTCCAGTTGTGGTAATTGATTGACAGTTAGTGGGGCGTGGTTTCGGCGGACATGTGCACAATGTTTGAGAGCAGAGACAATGGCTTGAGTTTTCCTGATTTGGAAACCTCAAATTTGGAAACCCTTTATATACTTACAATGTTTTGTTTTTGTTTTTTTTAAGCACTCAAATTTAGCAGGGTTGTTAACAAAACAACCTTCTTCTTTGTGGTGTGTAAAATTAACAGTACAAGACATTTATTTTTATTTCTTTGATTTTTAATAAAGACCTCTTCAATACGGTCAAGCGTGAGCCGGCGCTTTCCCCAGCTGACTTTGGGCAAAAGGCGGGGGTCAATCGCCAGCTGAATGCAGATGACTTTCTATCAAATATCTTTTTGTTTTTTTAACGCTGAAATTCCAAACACAAATGAGTACTTGTCGTAGTATTAGTTGTCAGCAACTGAACGGCAGGTTGATGGGCCTGCTGACTCCCAATGTGGAATGTTGGTTTTCCTGAGATCGCAACAGCGCACGCACGCGCATACAAAGACAGTGCTCGTGCATGTACAGGCAGCCGACGACACCATGCTCACTCACCCATCTGTCTTAAGCACACACACACGCACGCACGCACACACACGCACGCACACACACACACACACACACACACACACACACACAGCAAGGAATCTGTGACCACTGTGTCTGGCCTGTGCCGTCCCTCGCAGTCGGGGTCATGGGAGTGCTGCGGTGCAGGACAGGGTAGCCATTGTGGTAGCCTCAAACATAGCTTGCGCTCAGGCCTGTTATTACTGTCATTGCTTCTTTTTTTTCTTTTTTTTTTTTTTTTAAATATTACTCCACCCTCATCCAGCTCAGTGTGTTTAATAAAGAAGAGAAAATCTTCTGCTCGTTGGTTTATTTTGTCAGAAGAACTGAAGTTAATTTCCCCCATACTCGTTTTTGTTAGCTTGCTGTATCTGGCAGCAACAATTAACAGATTTTTATGAAACTTTTGGTATTCACACTTTTCCCTGTATAAGTCAGTTTAAGGACAATGGAAATGTCCACGCTAAAATCCTAAGGTCCTAAAATCCTAAAAGAAAAAAAGAAAAATCCTAAAATCCACCCTAGAATCCTAAAAGCCCATTATTCATGCATGATCATTATTCTTATACCTTCTGCCATCATTTACAAGCCAGAATGTAGCCTGCTAACTAATAAACAGAAAAATCCACGCAAAGAACAATAAAAATGAATCATCTTTACTGTCAAGATATACAGTACAGAGTCAGAAGATTTGTCCTCGGTAAACCAATAACATAATGACCAGGGATGCTGATTAATAAACGCATTAATGTGTGCAGATTGCTCCAGATGTGTTTCACCAGTCCACGTTGGCAACAAAATCACAGGACGAAAAAAAATGCTGACATCTTTGAGGGCCATCGCTCTGGCCCCGTCAACACAAATTTGAAATCTGATTGGTTGAAGAAACAGTCCTATCGCTAGTATACAGTAGTTTAAGTCACATGAGCCAGCTCGACTGATTCTGAAGGCCCGAGGCAGAGGAGATTTACATGGCAACACACAGGCTGATATCTGATTGGACAAAAACAATTTATTTAAATCTAACGTCCACATACAATATCGAATGCAGCGGAGTTAAGAGAAACACCACGACGTGAAGAGAATAGACTGGTGGGTGTAAATTGTTACAATTTCATGGAACAAATGATAGAATGTTGGTTGTAAACGTAAGTCAGTGCTCACGCAGACGGCTTACCAGTGACTTCCACTTTTCATTTATTTTTTTTTTTTGCTCTTTAAAATGCAGTCGTCATGTAAACAGTGACAAAAACGACAAGATAAAAAAAAAAAATGCCCTGTGTATACAATGTGTATGCCTCTTAAGTCTCTTACCATGAGCCTGAACAGGACAAGGGTCATCCCAGAATTGGAGGACATTTCTGTCCCCGCCCTATGAAATTTCTAATAATCCATGCACAAAATACAGAAACATCTACTTGTTGTGTAAACTGTAGTTGTCCTGAGACAAAATGTAAAAGTGATAACTAAATTCTATTTAAAATAGCAGATAGCTCTTGAGCACCCCCTCAAAGTGCTTTTTTCTCTTGTCCCTCCCTCTTGATGACCAAGTCAAATATAACAGAAAAATATGTTTGAAAACAACTTTTTGTGGTATGACATTTGTTGCCGTCGTCCGTGTAATTGTTAAAATATTTGGTTTATCAGTTGTACTTATGCTCTGAAGTTGATTCTCTCAACCTACACGCAACCCTTTTACTAAAACCTTTTTAGCCGGAAGAAAGGAAGAGGAAAAATGAGAGTTACATGAATCAGCAGGAACGTGATCTTATGCTAATGTTTTCTAGCCCGTCAATACAGTTTACCATCGTGTGTTAGCATTAAGCTGCCGATGTTTCTAAAAGGAAGTGTATCTTGTATCCGAGTATAATAATGTATGTCATTCTCTTTGTTGTGTTTAATTTGACCGTAAACTCCAACTGGGGTGTCAACAAACAGTTTAAAGTATGTTCAGGACACGCAGAATAACATACGTCACATGCTTGCCGCGTGCAACCTAGGTACATTGAGGGTGCTTTTACGACGCAGGAACTTGAATACACACATGGCGCCGTCTGGCACATTAAAATATTTATGTTCAATTCTAATGTTTTTATGATCGTGAGAAGCCAAAATCAAAATCACAATAAAATTTCGATTCATCGTCCAGCCCTCGCCAGCAGGCACCATGTTGGTGACACCTGTGATAAAGTATGACAAAAGTAAGAATGAAATAGTTCATAACAAAAAAAAGTGTACCGTTAATGGTTTAGTTGGACAAACCAAGAAGAAAAATGATCAAATAAAGGGTCCGTTTTTCCAATTCTACACTTCTGGAATCACCCACAAGCGCTTTAGAATATGGATGAATGGATGCTTCGGTTACATTTTGTAATGATAGATTAAACGATGCCGAGCATCCCTTGTTGGGTTGTCCCGATGGAATCAATTTCCGGTCTCACTTTCTGGTAAGGTTTCAGTAGTTGAAAAAGTGTAGACAGGCTGGCCTTTAAGTTCTCTATTCAAGGACTCTCCTTCAACTGTTGACTTGAATTAGCCTCTCGCCGCCTTTATTAGCAGCAGCGGTGGAATCAGAGAAGGCCGTCTACGTGGAGGAAGGAAGGGGCTGGCGGGGGGTCGGGGGGGGGGGGGGGGGGGGATCTCGACCGCTAAGTGCTTCACTTGTGATCTCTGATGGCGGTCACGGGGTCGCCGCTCAGCCTCAGCCTGATGACTTGTGACACGGCGTGAGCAACCGAAACCACTTGTGAGAGCGCGCGTGCACTTCGCATTGAGCGGCATACGAAAACTACATCCTCGGCGTTATTAAGCAGAAGGCCGCCGCTCGTGCACACGTGCCGCTCAAACATCGACGAGATGCGACTCTTGTGTCCTCACTTCGTATTCTGATACTCTCATGGTCAAGACGGTGCCAGAATATGAAGTGATAAGCTATTTTGGAGCAGCATGCAATTAATGGGTCAGCATCAGACCTCAGGTTTGTGTTTACGGGACGCCCGCTCTCTAATCATATCACCAAATTAGATGTAATTTGAGGTTTTAAAGGGGACTGTTCTCCTTTTACCCACCAGTTTAGTCTAAATGTACTGGCGTCAGACATGTTGTAATTAAAAATGAAATGTAATCATGTACAACACATACTTGAGGCATGACGGCAGACTTTGGGAAACGTGTGAGGCTGGGTGGGAAAATGTATGGCAAACACGCCAGCTGCAGTGGGCGAGTGCCAGGATGCATAGCGAGCTCATCCCTGTGAAAAAAAAGGAAACTTTACACTTCAAAAACAACTGTTGAGAAGGCTGCTCGGTCATAAGCAAAAATGGAGTACTGTCTGTAGGTCCATCCGTCCATCCATTTTCCGTACCGCTCATCCTCACTAGGGTCGGGGGGGGGGGGCGTGCTGGAGCCTATCCCAGCTATCTCCGGGCGAGAGGCAAGGTACAGCCTGAACTGGTCGCCAGCCAATCGCAGGGCACATATAAGCAAACAACCATTCGCACTCACATTCACACCTGCGGGCACATTTAGAGTCTTTAATTAACCTACCACGCATGATTTTGGGATGTGGGAGGAAACCGGAGAAAACCCACGCAGGCATGCGGAGAACATGAAAACGCCACACAGGCGGGGCCGGGATTTGAACCCCGGTCCTCAGGACGATTGCCCAAGGATGTCAAACGCCAGACGTTTTATAAGATTATCCGATAAGATTATCCTTCAGTCTGAGGTGTGTTGAGAGTATATTTGTCCCAATTATAAGGTCTGAAAAGGGTCGAGGCCGACAATCTGAAATATTGAACGCTCAATATTTATGACGTGTTTTGGGAACGTCGGCGTCTCTCGAGTCGTGACACCGTCAATTGCGACGTGGTACAGGTGGGCGGGGTGAGCAGTGGCTCATTTGCATGAGACAACCCCCATACCCAGACAATTAGTCCAGTAATTTAGTGTTACAAGTGTGCCGTAATTTTTAATCCATTGTTGTTTTTGTTTTGAACGGAGGTCTTGTGAGGTACGCTAAGGTCTTGCACGATGTCCCGTTTCAGGTGACGTCATCAATAGCAGTGATCTAGTTGTATTGGGTGAGCCAAAGAAAAAGAACAACAGACAACTCGTCAACTTCAGTCTTGACGCGCTATGTCAATGTTTCGTGTGACGTCAACAGTGCTCAATTTTTTGTTTGAGGAAGAAAAAGTCACAAACCGTCAATACAAAAAAAGAAAACCCACACGCAGACTGCCTGCTCAACTCCACTGTTAGACATTTTAATAAGATGTGAACGTCACAATGCATGCTAGGAATTATGAGCATGTATCAGATTATGTTTCATGTATCTTCCCATGAGTTAAAAGAGACAACACAAATATTCTTTGTTCGCTGTTCACATTAAAAATATTTATATTCCTCACATGCCGTAAATCTTTGTACAACGATGCAAAATTTCCCGTTACTGTGGAATTTACAGAAATATCGAGCTGTGTGAGGACAAGTACGCCACATGCTGACAACTCGTGCGACTTTAGAGGCGTATGTCACACATTTCACATTGTCCAACCTTTCATCTCTAATTGAGAGCAGACTGGAAGAAGTTTGCCATCAACAATATATATATATATATATATATATATAAAAGCCTTTCTACAAACAATATGGCATTTTGGATGCTGTGTTATTATTTTCCTGGCTACTGTTATTATAACACGACAACACAAGGATTACCTTGGTGTGTTTCGCATCAAGTTAGAAGCGAGGATGAAAGCATTCCAATGGGAATAAGCGACCAATCCTGCTCACCTCTTTTAATCCATTTAAAACCTTCCCGACATTTCCTCTCACTTCTACCCAAAGTGGAACAAAGTGTAGGATCAGATCCAATCTCTTCCTTCTCTTTTCCCACCTCTCCCTGGCTCACCCCTTCCCTCTACCGCTCCTCCACCTCCAGCCTCATGTGCCCAGACTGTCTCCTGTGTGTTTATCTTCTCATCAGGCCTCCTTATTGGTAAATAAGGCTGGCCTGGCCCCCCCTTCCTTCTCTCTTTTTTCAGTCCTCATGCTCATATCCATCCCAGGCTCAGTGCTACTTTGTGTGTAACTAGAGGGCAGTGTTTAGGTTATTAGAGCCGTCTATTTACAATCTGGAGTTTCCTATTGATTATGTCTGCCTTCTCTGTGTGTTTACTTGGGGAAAATAAATAACACATGTGCCCAGCTCACTCTGACTCAACATGGTCTCTTTCCCTTTCGTTCCTTATTTTTTGTAATTAGAATTCTTTTCATGCTTTTGTTTTAAAACTTTGGTGGCGGGAAGCTCAAATACAGAATTTCGTGAGTAGAGACACTCGAGAAGCAAATTGAACGATGTTTTATTTTAAATCTCCAAAAGCTGCATGATGATCAAAATGGTTACTGAAGATTTCCTCAAGCATTACACTTGACCTTTTGTGTTTCTAAAGTGACAATTGAAGCCCCAATCGAACTAACAATCATATCACTTTTGGCATTCTTCCCTTGGGGTAACAAGCACAGTTAAAGCGGCGGTCAGTCGTGATTAGTGGACACAGAACGCTGACTACCCGAAGGGAAAGAAGAATCAGGCAAAAAAAATCTAAACTTGATAAAATACATAAAAGGTTACCAAGTGACTTGATGTCGTTTGTGGAATTTATTGGCACTTTACACTGCGGTGGCACGCTATAATATGATGGCATGATGTCACACTACTCACGTAGCTGACACACCTTTTCTTTATACATTGAGTCATCCTAAGTAAATTGATCATGTTTATTCTCCTGCACTTCAATGTATCTGCCAGTGGAATAAACAAACAAAAAAAACCCCAACCTTTTTCTCATAACTGCAATTTTGCAGTTATGAACCAAGTTAAAACTAACTGGCTCAAGGACGAGCTTTCCGCAATGAAAGTAGAATACATTTGATCTGATTGCCCAAACAGCTATTATAGTAGACTCCCATTACTGAAATTATTTATTTAATGATATGAAATTTTGTTTACTCAAATCATTCAAAGTATGTTTTTGATATGAAATTTTGATACATTGTATTTTCGAGTGGAAAATGTCTGACTCATTCATCACAAGTTAGATGGCGTTTAATTTGGAATCATGCACTAAAAAAAAAAAAAAAAAAAAAAAAAAACTGAACTAAAACAAATAACCTTCCTGACCATAGAAGCAAAACTGCTAAATGGGATGTTTCCTCTGTGACCAACAGAGGGCAGTATAGTTTTGATTAAACCAATGGGCCCTCGTCACCTCTTCTGGCCTGGTCTTGGTGCCAAAGGGTCACTTGGTCTGCCCAGCAAGCGCCAATCATGAGGAGAGTGTCACCACTCATGATCATCCTTCAGTTCTGCATGCGTGTGATTTCAGCTTTTTGGTCCTTGCTGTTGTTGTTTTGCTGTATCGCTCTGTGGCCTTGTGGCGGTTTCAGACATGCCTTCAGATGACAGTCTAATCAGAATGCATGTCCATGTGAAATGCCACCAGTCATTACTTTACTAAGTATAGGACGGCCGCTGCCCTCCGCCAAATGTTTTATGATAGCCACCCTGTGTTCAAATATGTGAGAACTTTTCTGCAGAGAGTTGAGCGTGAGGAGATGTCACGGTGGTTTGGCACGCGGGGCTTTCAAAAAATAAATAAATCACGATCATTCCAACATTAAACTGTATTGGCGCACTGCAGACGGCTGACCTTCACCGAGGCCGAAAAATAATGGTTAATACTAGGGCTGCAAAAATAAATAAATAAATAAATAAATCAGCTAACTTGGCTAATTCCACTGCAAAAATTGGTGCACGCGAATATTTCTGCCTCTAGGCAATAGAAAGTATTAATAAAAGCATATCGGTGGCACCCATTTGGCCACTGTCCATGTTTACCACATGGACATTTGTCACAGACGGATACACTGTTAGGCCAATGGAAAAGCATTGCCCAAAATGACAGAGGAGCGTCTGTAAGTGATTTTTAAGACACTACTAGATGTGTAATGTACATATAACACGATGTATGAGTGAGCTGAATGGTAGTTAGCAGCAATATATAAAAATAAATAGGAATATTTTCCCTTGTGGTAGGACTTAAAACATTGATAACAATCAAAGGCTTTGTAATTAATTCATCCCATCCATCCATCCATCCATCCATCCATTTTCTGCACCGCTTCTCCTCACTAGGGTTGCCGAGCGTGCTGGAGCCTATCCCAGCTATCTTCGGGCAGGAGGCGAGGTACACCCTGAACTGGTTGCCAGCCAATCGCAGGGCACATATAAACAAGTAAGCATTCGTACTCACATTTACACCTACGGGCAATTTAAAGTCTTCAATCAACCTACCACGCATGTTTTGGGGATGTGGGAGGAAACCGGAGTACCTGGAGAAATCCCACGCAGGCACGGGGAGAACATGCAAACTCCACACAGGCGGGCCCGGGATTTGAACCCCGGTCCTCAGAACTGTGAGGCAGACGCTCTTAACGAGTCGCCATTTGGACAAAATTAAAATATTTGGCACAATAAATAAAGGATCATCAAATTGTAATTAAACTCATGCACTCGCTTACGGTCTTCCTCACTCACTCAATTGATTTTTCCATGTACAAATTCATTGCAGTTGCTATTACCTGTTATACTAAACGTATGCATATATTCGTACATTCAGACAAGCTTCTTGAGTTGGTCCAGTTTTGAACTCTACAGTCAGTGTTCGTATTGTTTTTGGTGCATCATATTTGTGGTTTGTGTCACTTTTTCAAGATTTATTGGTCCACACTCCCTTCATTCAATCAAAAGTCATGCCACGCCAGTCATGACTTCTGTCAATCCAGCAGGTTTTTATTAGGTAAACTCTAAGAACTGAAAGTCGCACCGTGTCCTGCGGCTAAGGCCGTGCTGGATTGGGTACAGCTTTGAGGCTTTTGGTCAGGAACCTGAGCTGAGCCACAGAGGCCTTTCACTCGAGGAGCCAAACGAGGACTGTTGCTCTGGTGTTGACTAAATACTAAATGCTGCTGGCATTCTGCTCACAGCTCAGATGCTCAAAAAGTAATAGAACCAAAATCATGCTTAGGACTGTCAAGGCCCAAAAAAATAAAAGAATGGCTATTACAGCAATGTCTTTGCATTTGTATTTATACTTATGTATTTTAGGCAGCGGTATGGTGGAAGACTGGCTAGCACATCTGCCTCACAGTTCTGAAGACCGGGGTTCAAATCCCAGCCCTGCCTGTGTGGAGTTTGCGTGTTCTCCCCCAAAAAACACGCACGGCAGGTTAATTGTACTCTAAATTGTCTATATGTGTGAATGTGAGTGCGAATTGTTGTTTGTTTATGTGTGCCCTGCGATTGGCTGGCGACCAGTTCAGGGTGTACCCCGCCTCTGGCCCGAAAATAGCTGGGATAGCTCGTGTCCGTCGGCCACGACGGACGCGAGTGAGGATAAGCGGTACATAAAATTACGGATATTTTAGGTACTTGCTCAGCATCCACTCGAAGTTGTTTGGCAAATTGTTAGGATATTTGTCCGTTATCGCGCTCTGTTGTATGTTTGAGGTTTTAAATCCAAAAGTTATGTTTCAACAAAGAGTCGGAGTGACCATTCAGTAGAACACAGACTTCATCTAAGGTCCGACATGGCCTCCACTTGAATAAATGTCATTGTTCACTTGAACAATAAAGTGTCCCGGACAAAATACACCTAGTACTGTCTGTAGTTGATTAAGTAAAAAAAAAAACCCTTTCATAATTTGAGGGAAAAATGCTAGTTACTCTCCTCTGAATGTTATCATTTCAAATTCAAGCATTATTCCTTGAAAAATGTTTTGAAAAATCCGATTTTGTACTGCTTATAAAATCCATTCATCCATACATTTTCTATATAATGCTTGTCCACATTGGGGTCAGTTTGAGCCTTCTCCAGCCGACATTGGACAAGAGTCCAGGACAGGAAACAGGGCAGGGCTCATTTAGACAAACAATCATTCACATTGATACTCACAGCTATAGAAAATGTAAAGTCTTTGAATAAGCTTCTATGCATGATTTTGGAATTTGAGAGGAAGCTGAAGGACTTGGAGAAAACCCAACCAACTCCACACAAAAAGGCCAAAGCCGAGATTCAAACCCTGAACCTTAGAACTGGGAGGCAGACAAGTTAACCACTAGTACCCCGTGCTGCCCTGTTTACCAAGTATTTACAAGATGGCCCCTACCCGTGTGGACGCCTCGTTTATGTGCTCTCTAGTATTGTCTGTGTATGTTTATGATAACAAATAAACAAAGACCTACATGAACACGTGACTTCCTTTGCAAAGACCACAAATCAAAACTTTGTCAATTTCGATTATCACTTGACACATTTTAAAAACTGCTCCCATGTGTCCAGGTTGTATCAGGTCAACACATAGCGTGAGAATCAGCCCCTTTTTTATTATCTTCACCCACCCATATATATATATATATATATATATATATATATATATATATATATATATATATATATATATATATATATATATATATATATTTTTTTTTTTTTTAAAAAGAGGACACCTCATAAAATGTCCATAAAATACCTCTTCATGTCTATCATTACCCATTGCCTGAAAACAATAACGCTTGTAAAACACTTTTTATTTTTAGTGTAGTTGTAAAAAAGTACCTGCTGAACATGTATTTTATTTTAATGGAGATGCTGCTTTTATGGCGGCCGGTCATATGAGCGCCATCAATAAGGACGAGGTGAGAGTTCACTTAATGTGTGTGCAAATACACTGCGCGCAAGCCCACGCAACAGGTCCACGTTGCCTTGTGTGGCTACTTAACTTCAGCAATTAGCATGCAGGAAAAGGTCTGCTCACTGGAAATGCAATCAGGGAATTAGCCGTGTGCTACGTCAACCTGGCACACGTCTATTAAGGCCACGTTATGGACATGGCATTTGTTCACATCAGCGCCCAAGATGGCAGATAATTGGGCGACGCTAATCTGGTAATGCTTACAAATGGTCAATTTACAAGCAGCAGCGCTGATTAAGGCGCCAGGTTGGACATTACGGCAATACACGTGGCTCGTACATGCTAACACAAGTTAACACTTCTGCGATGCCATCAGGGGTCAGTGTGTAGGTTGGGTCACTTGTAAAAAAAACAACAACAAAAAACAGCGCTGTCATTAAGTACAGTGTCGTTAACTAGCACATCACTCTCAGCCGTCATAAAAATAAAATAAAAAAAAAATGATAAAAAAGCCACAGTGCTTATTATGCACTTTACACCTTGAACCTCCAATAAACAGATGAAATTACAAAACGACAACTCTGCAAATAGTTTATGATGTATTTTTCGTGCAACATTTGCCAATAAAATTGACAAGCTGTCCTCCTGCGTGAACTGCGTACACTTCAACTATGCCAAATTTTATTGTCTATAATGTTGTACGTCCATCTTTAGTAAGACTGCATAAGCAGATAGCTTTTTAAAAAAAAAATACAAAAAGGCTTCATCAAAATGTTCCCTGCAGTCCAGAAATCTAATAAAACATCTGTTTAATTTACGAGCGACTGTGAAATGTTACATGCACATGACCTCATGGCTACCTATTTAACCTAATAGAACCAATATGAGCCCCATATATCACTTATTACTGATATGGAATCGATATGAATTCATTTAGATAATGATGCAGAATAGGACTTCCTGGATTTGTTCAGACAACGCAGCTTTTATTGGGGGAAGCACCCTTGCATTTGAATGCACATTTGTTTGAATAGATATGATTTTTTTCCCCCTTTATTTTACCCTTATCTTAAATGTTGTTTTCTCGGCTCTGGTGGATGACTCGCTCGCCTCTCATGGCTTTCAAACACATTTTAGCTGAAAAGAGGACGGCAACATATTGCGAGTAGTCCATTCCATTAGTCCTCAACCCCCCCCCCCCCCCCTCAAAAAGATACTTCAAACAGGGTATTGGGAAAGTTGAAGCGGCCATCTGCCACACAACTTGGGTGGCGGTCTTGCCTGTAGACCAGTATTAGGGCACATGCCACGAAACAGGAACAACACTTGCAAGTCCTTCCTACCCACGCAAAACCAGGAACGAGAACAGGACTTTCTTTGTCCCCCCCCTCCCCCCCCCCTCCCCTCTCACCTGTGCTAGTGCATCTTTTCAAATGCACTAGAAAAGTGCATCTGAAAAGTGCATCTGAAAAGTAACAGGAAAAGGACCTGATTGCAATTTTGCCCTGTCCGCTGAGCAGCTTTAGTGCATCTGCAACAAAACAGTAACTTACTTGGATGTACGTCCTGCCCACTCACCAGTATTACTGCACCTACTACAAAACGGGGACCATTTCAGAATGTATTTGAAAACTGGACTGCTTATATAATGCTTGAATTGTGCACTTTCAGGCCAAAAGTTTGTTTAATCCAGGGACTCAATTTTCATTGAAGGCACAACTGCATCAGAGCGCAAAAACTGGTGTATCTTGATTTTCGTGCAAGCACAAGGCTCTTTTGGCAGACCGGTCTGTGGCAAGATGTGCCCTTGGAGATGCGCCCTGCGGAGTGACAATATGGTGGCATAAAATCCGTCTTCACCTCCATCTCCTGATACCATGTCTAACTTTTGGTGCAGCTTGTCTAACGTGATTTGGGTGAATTTGATCAGGGCACAGGCTGACAGATTCTGAGGTCCGCGGACATGTGTGGTAGATGTCAGACGTATTCCATTCATAAATACAGTATGTGAACAGTGGGCATCAAATCCCCTGAATCATTGTAGAAATCAATTCATTGGATGCATTATTTTTTGTTTATTTCTTTCAAATCATCCCACTGGCCAGCACGCAGCTATTGGGAGGGAGCACACAAACGATCGAGGGTGGGAATAGACATGATAAACATGAGGTGCGCAGACATGCAATGGCTATCACCAGCTCCTTCTGGATTTAATAAGGGTAGCCGTTCATGGTGTCTCTTGCCACACCAGCTAAGAGCAGTGAAAATGCACGGGTCGCTGCGATTACACATCGTCCTCTTCTGCACAGAGATGTCTACATGCGAGACTGTGAGTGCACCACATTTAAAGGAAAGCAGAGGAGCCGCTTTGATTGGACAGGATTGAAGTCAGTGATGATCGCGCACACAGCAACGCCGACGTCCCTCTTTTAAATGCGCTGGTCCACAACATTACCAACACCGATTCCAACCCGCCTCCGCGCAGAGTTACGCTATGCACCACGCCAGAGTTACACCAGTCACGAAAATATAGCCCTACCAATCCAATCCAACATCCCAAAACAATCTACTATCCAAAATATGTGTATGCAACTCCATGCGCCAACAACTGTTACTTTACTTGTTATATTTTCCAGAACCCGAAATAAAGTAGAACACGGATTGCATCTACATTAAGAAAACCATCCTTTCACCATGCAGGTGGGCTTTGCTTCTAATTTTCAAAACGCCAAATGCAGTGGAACCTCAAAAGCGGACCACAATCCATTGCGGGAAGTTCGTCGACCTCCAATTAGTTCAGTTATTGTAATAGGACAATAAAGGCAGTAGATGTAATCAATTTCACAGTCAAATTTCAACATACATAACTGTAATAGAAGTGTATACTATAAATATTGACATAAAAACAAAATGTGTATTCACTATTTGGTGCTGCAGGGACACGACACTGGCATGGACAGCAATGTTACGGTTTTATTATTATTGTGAACATCCATCCATCCGTTTTCCATGCCGCTTATCCTCACTGGGGTCACGGGTGTGCTGGAGCCTATCCCAGCTATCTTCGGGCAAGAGGCGGGGTACACCCTGAAGTGGCCGCCAGACAATTGCAGTATTGTGAACTTATTAACATTTTAGCCATATTGTACTGAGCAGCCAGGACAGAGAAGTAGTGAAGTCACTCCAGTTGGTCGTTATCAAGCATCTATTTATGAATAGCTACAGCAAAAGACACCTTTGTCGTTAATCCTTTAGAGGCTCTGAGCTGTAATCTCATTGTTACAGCTGTCATCATTGCGCTAGATGTGTACCCAAAAGTGAAGACAGACTTATGGTTAGAGGGGAGGGTTTGCTTAATGTATCACAAGAGGTCACGAGAACAGAGTCCAAGAGCGTCGCTGGGCGAGGCAGGAAAGCTGATGGCGAGTGCCGAGGGGGTGCTTGGATCACTTGAAGAGAGGAAGGACTTGAGAAGACAATGTGGAGCCAGGCTGGGCAAAGGACACAGCGGTGAGAAGTTGAGAGGAACTGGTGGAGAAAGACAGCGAATTAAATAGGTGACACTGACCACAGGCGTGTTGGCTGAAGTACCACTCGTGGAAGCGGGAATCATCTGGCACGTGCTCAGCGATCAGGGAGGATCTTTAAACTCTGTTGACTACAGATTTGCTGCAGGTGCGCAAGAATCAGTGTCCTCCAGAAGCTGCCCTTCCCAGCCTGAAATAAGAAAGCAGCCAACAAACGGAGATTTGCAAAAGTCTTGCGTGATGTCCTGAACATCATCTGAGCAAACTCTGTTTTCTGTCTGACTTAAGAGGTTCCATCCTGGACTATTATGAGTTATCAGTATATTTTGAAGTCCATCCATCCATTTTCTGGACCGCTTATCCTCACTAGGGTTGCGGGCGTGCTGGAGCCTATCCCAGCTGACTCTGGGCGAGATGCGGAGTACACTCTGAAGTGGTCGCCAGCCAATCGCAGTATTTTGAAGTGTATCCTTGCAAATAAATGCCTACTCTTAACTTCAATCACTGCACACATAGCCAAGATATATATATATATTTAAACAGAATATCTATCATGTCTTTATAGTGTTTCATCTTGGTGAGTGTTACATTACAAGGTGACTGAGCAGAAGCAGCTTATTCACAAGAGGTCCACTGGGCCTTTTATACATTTCAGACGAGCATTACAGGCGACTGCTGGAAGATTTTCATTTGATTTTGGCCAAAAGTCTGGATATCATCAGGTGGCCTACATACTCTGGAAACAGACTGAGCACTGAATACATTAGTGGCCACATCGATTTGGACCTTTCCCTCTGCAAACCATGTTGCTAACATCCACTCTCCTCCTCTTTTTTTTTTTTTTTTTTTTTGTTCATACATTTTCTTCTCCTTTTTAGTCCTCCATTTGTGTGATTTATGAATCAAGATGTATTTGTTTATTAACGGTTAAGTCGCATGACCCACAACGTAATGAATACTGTATGTACTTGGCTTGTTCCCAACATCTGGTGAAATCTTCATGTCAATAGCACCTTTGGAAATATATTTAGGGAGAAAAATGTTGACACGTTAAATACTTATTTCAGCCGCTGTGTGCGTGTGTGTATACTGTATATATATATATATATATATATATACATATATATATGTACATATATATACTGCATAAACATACTACTGACAAATTCTTCTCGTTTGTCGACAAACTTGACTTGCCACTCTAAAACCCTTGTGTGCCTTTGTTTGTGTGTTTGGTTTATTGACAAAAACACCCTCAAGGTCCCCACCTGACTTATCTCCACACATAGCTGGCAGTTTCAAAAGAGCCATGTAAGTAAAAACAAAGACTACGACAGACTGGATATGAGTTCATTTATTCATATACAGTATTACTTTAAAGCTGTGTATATTTGTTGTTTGTGTGTGTCATTTATCTGCACGTGAGGCATCTGTCAGCTTATGTGACAATTTAAGTGCCTGCATCCTCATGCACTCACCAATAGACATATGTGTGTACGGGGGTGGTTTTGGGGTGGGGGGCAGGGAGGGTCCGGTGGTTGTCCTGTCGCCTTGGCTCTGGTCTGATCAGTACCAGCAGACCCTGTGAGCGCTAAGCTGAGAGTGCAAAAGCATGTCAAGCCGTACACAGCTGTTTACACACCAGGCCGCAAACACCCCGTACCGACATGCCTCGCCTCATGATAAATAATACACACACCCGACAGACGGCCATATTGCTGCCTGCATCAATGTGTGTTCCTCATGGCAGCCTCAACAGAAAATATGAACAACTAGACGTCATGCCTTATTTATCCGTTGGTCTATTTATTGTCTATTTGTGGAAACGTGTGATATTTTATATGGAAGTTTAAGATTGAGCATATTAGCCTAAAGGTATTACCAAGTCTTTGTAAATGTTTGGTCACTAAAAGTTCAATTTCCACCAAACGCTGTAAATGTTTGCATTGTTCTGCCCCGAAAAATGTATTAAAGTGTGCAAATAAAATTGGATCTGTGCAAGAAATATAATTTAAAAGTGGAAATGCTCGAGAAAGACTTTTTAAGGAACAGAAATTTTAAATATATTTTAAAGCTGACTGGAAGCCAGTGTAAAGACTTTAGAATTGGAGTAATATGCTCTGACCTCTTTGTTCTGGTCAGAACCCGAGCTGCAGCATTCTGAATGAGCTTCAGCTGTTTAATGCTCTTTTTAGGGAGTCCAGTCAGAAGACCATTACAATAGTCAAGTCAACTTGACATAAAAGCACAGAAGAGCTTCTCCTGCTCTACTTGACACATGCAAGCCTTCACTCTGGATATGATCTTCAGATGGTAGAAGGCAGTTTTAGTCATTGATTTGGTCACTGTTGAAAGTCAGGTCGGAATCTATTAGAACACCAAGGTTTCGGACTTGGTCTTTGGTTTTAAAAGAGCGTGACTCCAGGTATTTACTAACAGCAATCCTCTTTTCTTTATTGCCAAAAACAATTATGTCAGTTTTGTTGTGGTTTAATTGAAGAACATTTTGGCTCATCCAGATATTTATCTGTTTTAGACAGTGACACAACACCTCAATTGAACTGTAGTCATCTGGAGACACTGCTAGATATAACTGTGTGTCCTCTGCATAGCTATGATAGTCAAAATTCAAGTTCTGAAGAATTTGACCCAAGGGTTGAACAGGATAATAAGGACAAAATATGTGTATATGTCTGTTTTTATTGACCCATTGTACATCACTGTATCTTAAAATATTTCATGCTCTAGTGCATGTATACAACATCCAATCTTCAGCAACAAAGGGTTTGAACCAATCGAAAAAATAACCACATACTGTGTTCCCCCTCCCCCCAGTGAAAAGGGCTCTCTTACATCACTAAAAATTGTAAGGTTATACTATGTATTTCCTGCATGTCATTCAAAATCCCCAAATTATTAGGCCTACTTACCTGCAGTCCCGTATAGGGCACTTCACGCTGCTTTGTTAAACCACCCGAGGCCTTATCAAGTGTGGGTACATGCAGTGTGTGTAAAGCATGCGTAAGCCATTTAAATGATGGGATTTATCAATTTGCACTTGATTGTGTGTGGGGACTAAATTTACACAGAGTTCTGACCATGCCTACACACAAAAACAGTGAAACGACATCAAAGACACGAAGAGGGTCACCAAAGCCATCCGAGTGCTCATCCCTTGGATATTTGGCCACCGGGACATTTTAGCAGGAGATTGGAGACATGCAGCATTTCACAACGAACACACAGGCAAATCATGCATGCCGGCAGTGTTGGATGCAATTATTTCCCTGGCCCCAAATTATAACCAGTCACCATACTGGCATCACCAACAAATGGAAATTAAATAAGGGTTTCCCAAACAAAGTTGGCGACATTATTTGCACCCACATTTTAATTAAAGCACCATCACACAACAAATTTAGCAACATGAACGGGAAAGGATTTCATTCAATGCACAAATAATCTGCAACCCACATCGCTGGGAGGAAAGCACTAGTCATTCATTCTACAGAAAAACTCTGTGGGTGCATGTGCGTCTCCAAGCACTAACCCACCATACGTTTGCGACACTATTATCATCATTAAATACGTATGTCCATGTTAAAATTTTAGTAACTCCTTATGCACTTCAAAAAAACTGTCAATGGGTTCTTTGTGAAGAAAAAAAAAGCTGTATTTTCAGAGCTTGGCAGCTTCAGTACACTTGTACTGTACTGTTTAAGTAATATCCAGGCTGTATACAGGAGAATATACCGATTTAGGTTTACACAATAGTATTTTTGAAATGATGATATGTGACGTCATGACCGCAGAATTGTTTGTTTTGTTTGTTTTTTTATTCCCGGTGACAAGTTCAGCAGCTGATATTGGTAATACAGTACAGGGTTCAAATAAATAAAGCAGTGGGTATTGGGTGACGGGATAGTGAAATAGAGTAGTTCCCGTAATTTCTCGTGTATAATGCACACCCATGTATAATATGCACCCCCTAAATTGACCTCAAAATACTGGAAAACCATTCTACCTATGTATAATGCATTTTTACAATGCATGATTTTGCTTCTACCCAAATAATCAAAATATGAAGTATTATCTGTATTTTGTTAGTTTTTTTTCAAATAATTATTCTGAAGTTCAGCACTTGGTTTGAACACTTAATCATTGTTTTAATTTACTTGCCCTTATTTTGAAATTCACAGCCCTACTTTTATTCAGTAAATTAGAAAACACACAGTTGTGCTCATATGTTTGCTTACCCAGGCAGAATTTATAAAATGGATACAATTCTTTAAAGAAAACATGAAGGATCAGGCGTAACACATTTAATTGTATTTTAATGGGATTCAATTTAAACGGTCAAGCATTTCAGAAAAGGATTATCATTAAACATAACATAACCATGAAGGAATTAATAATGGTTGTTGTTCAGTCATCAGTTGTATTTAAAAAAACAACAACAATATTTCACAGATTCTGCCAGGGTATGTAAACTTATCAGCACAAATGTGCATATATGCGGTTATATGTGCCCCTGTCATATTGGAATGAAAGTGTAGGCTAAACCTTTTTTATAACCACTAGGTGGCAGTCACATTTTGGAATGAAAGTGTACAGCTTTTTATAACCACTAGATGGCGGCATATATTTATAAAATGTGAAGTTTTTTTCCATTTGCCCCTATACCTATGCATAATGCGCACTATTGACTTTTGACAATTTTTTTGGGGGAAAAAAATGGACATTATACATGAGAAATTGCGGTACTTAGAAACAGTTGCGCCAGTAGGGCTATGCTAGCTAGCTCCTCCATTACCCTCACCAGCAGCCTTGACAGTGCAGACTTTTCTTTGTAAATGTTAACCAAAATGAATAAATCCTCCAGTGAAAATCTTTATTTCGCTTTTAAACTGGTCGCGTTTGGGGAGCTAGCACGTACGTGGGGGCCAGTATAATTGTTCCTATTGGCCAACAAAAAACTATACGTGTTTCATTGAGGTTCATTGTTTTAATTCAGCCACTTGTTAAGCTGCTAAACTACTGTAAAGGTTGCTTGGCCTACTAGTTTGAGAGCAAGAGTTTATTTTGCTTGCCACTCAGTCACGTGACTGAATCATGAATAGTGACTGAGGTCTTTCAGGCACTTCCTCCTTTATCCTCATATTCCTTCCATGCACCTGTTCGGTTGTTTTCTTTTAGAGACAGTATGAATACTCGATAACGTAAAACTGCATATCGTTAAAGCAACATTCACGATTATAGTATATTGAAACCACCACCCCGATGTTGAATGTGTGTCTTGATTAACTGTCAGTTTACATTTATGTTGCACATTGTTTGCATGAAACCCTGACTTTGAGTTGTGAGGGATAGAGGAACCTCCCACTTCCCCTCCGCAGTTCTGTTGTATGCTAAGCTAATTTCAGATAAGCGTTACCTGACATCTCAACAAATATCAAGGATGCAAGTGTGCTCTTCCTGCTAATTATGTGTCAAAGTCTACTTCCATCAGGTAAAAGAGCCTGAATGATCAGTGCCACATTACAACCATGGCTGACCATGGCTTTAAAAAAATATGTATATAAGCTTGTCTTTAAATTAGCTTTAAATTAGATCTACTGGCATTGAATTATTCCAGGCTGTGTGTAAGTAAAGGCACCTTGACTTACGATTGCCACAACTTTTTAGTTTTTCGAATGACTGGCTGTGCTGCAAGCCAAAATTCAAGTTACGAGCGATCTTCAGATACTGTATGTCGCCGCTTGAGAGAAGTGCAAAATAAATATACAAGAGAGCCACAGTCGCTGCACATTAAGGCTTATATTGAAACGGACAAACAGTGAAACACACAAATGCAAAATGAGCACAATTGCGCGGACCAGCTAAGACAAGAGCATGCAAAATCCTATTGGACCGTCCACATCCGGGTCAACACCTCTTCCAGCTCCTCCCCTCAGGTAGGCGCTACCGAACAATGCAAACTAAAACAAGCAGACATTCCAACAGATTCTTCTCTCTTGCCATGAACTTCTTAAACAGTTAACTTCCAATTCCATTGCAACATGCTGCCAATTTTGATCTAGAGTTTGTTTTCACATTTCTGTCGGGCCAATTATACATTACTCGTGCACTCACTGTCTTGCCACGCTGCACTATTTATTTGTTGTTGACCAATACTGGCCACTCATGTGCCTGAGTAGCATCTGCAACATTTACACAATCGACATTGTCCCAGATTATCGCACTACTAGTCACTTTAAACTGCATACATTTCTTGAAGTCTCTGTGCCCTTTGCACAATGGTCAAGGCACCGGACTATTGTTCTATTTGTCATTTCAAGAGGCACGGTGGCCGACTGGTTAGAGTGTCAGCCTTATAGTTCTGAGGACCCGGGTTCAATCCCCGGCCCCACCTGTGTGGAGTTTGCATGTTCTCCCCGTGCCTGCGTGGGTTTTCTCCGGGAACTCCGGTTTCCTCCCACATCCCAAAAACATGCATTAATTGGAGACTCTAAATTGCCCGTAGGTGTGACTCTGAGTGCAAATGGTTGTTTGTTTGTATGTGCCCTGTGATTGGCTGGCAACCAGTTCAGGGTCTACCCCGCCTCCCGCCCGAAGATAGCTGGGGTAGGCTCCAGCGCTCCCTTGTGAGGATAAGCGGCTCAGATGATGGATGGATGGATAGTTGCAATGTGTGATGGACGGAGCAAATTATGTTCACGCGGCATGAGAGACAAAGCACAGCTGAGTCTTCCACGACAATCCCAAGAATGTTGAAGAACCGAAAATAGCGAATGAACGAGATTAACTGAGAAATATGTTTACAAATATGCACCTTTATCCAGATTCTCACCAACATGAATTGCTCCAAAATCTAAAAATCACTAAGGCCCCTATTGATAGACAACAACTACAACAACAAAGATAGAATACATTCTGAAGTTGCTAAGGCTCGCGAGTGGGGTGGGCCATCTCGACAAGGAAGGGGTTAAATACACAGAAGGGAAAAGCGGAGGGAGGGATAAGGGGAAAAACATCTCTGATCTCCTTTATTGAGTTTAATTAAATTTTCAGCTCTAATTGCAATTAAGGCACTTAGTATGTATAATAATGTTTGCATCACAGAGCAGCACAGATGCAGTCCATCAAGGCAATTAAATATTAAAATGGTTGGTGCTTGTATTAATAGCAATGCTGTATGCCCATCACTGTGTTTTCATGTGTGTGTGTATGTGTGTGTGTGTGTGCGTGTGTGTGTGGGCGGGCGGGCATGTATGTGTGTGGGCATGTGTGTGTAAACACAAGCATCCACTGCCGCGCGAGGGGTCTCCCTTGGTATTGGTGCCATTGCCAAGAGACTTCACAGTGCCATCCTTAGCGCCCGGTGCTGATATGACCTATTTTCACCGCAGTACTCAAACACACCAAGGTGGAGAGAAGTGTGTGTGTGTGTATGTGTGTGGGGGGGATCCCCACGAGTGTTTGAATCTCTTTCTTGCGCCTGCCGAATCACCGTACTGTAAGTCTAATGCAGAATTAGTGTTTTGCAGCAAAATAATTCATGAGCGCACATAATGACTGCATTTTGAAGTCAAAATGACGATTTGCTTGATTCACCTCTGCTCTCACTCCTCCCTCCGAGATCTCTTTTCTTTCCCATGTGATATCTGTGCCACACATATATTCAAATGTGGGAGTGGACGCACACGCACATGTAAATTCACATGCCGGAACATTAGGTACACTTGCACAGCTGAGATCCAATACAAAATTTCTGCAGTTACAAACATATCAATACACAGTTTTGATTGACACCGTCAGAGAGGTATGCATTCTAGATCTTAATGATTTCCTTACTGACTTACTTCTACTATTAAAAGTAGCTACTTCTACTATGTTTTTACTCAAATAATATGGCCCTTGTAAGACTGGTGGGGACAGTTGTAGAAAGGCCGTACAGTATATGCAAAAACGCCAAAGGACAGTGAATGTTTCTTGGTTATCAGATATTTAAAACAGGAAATGGATGCGTCATGTTTGTCAATAAATAGTTACCTAATATATTACAAGATACCCCTATAGTATACGAAAGTACTTAGTAAAAAATGAGGTAAGTGTGAATCAACTTACACTGCATGTACTTCATTTATTGAGGGAATTTGTTTGGCTTTCAAATAAGTATAAATGCAAAAATAAAACCCTGAGGTTTTCATATTCATATCGTGTTATCGTTGATGTTGTTTCTATATTACGAATCTACAGTACCCTCCACAATTTCGACAATCTATTCTGATTAACTAATTTGTAGCAGCAAGCAGCACGCCATGCACTCTCATCACAATTTCAGCATTTTGGTTCCTGTCCTTTTGCTTCCATTGTCTTTGTTTGCGACGTCCTCAGTTCGATAATGTGACTCCAAAGTTTTAGGTTGAAATCAGTGTTGTCGATATAGCCTCATCTACAGTATTGAAATTCTTAGCAGCATGCAGCAAACGAAGCACTTTTGGCACAATTTCTGCATAATACAAATGTTCTTATACAGGTATTGATTTAATTGTGTCTTTTTGCTGTCCCTTTCCACAGTTTAGTAATGTGACACCATTTTGGCAGATTTGGAGTCAGAGCTGATTTTCGAATTCCTAAAAGCAAGCAGCATACATACCATGTACACGTCATCAATGTTTCACAGATAATGCAATTGCACATTGATCTTGAATGCCAGGATTTTATCTTCTTTTGTAACGAAATCAATCCTGACAAACTGTCCAGATGTTCTAATTTAGCAGCAAGCAACATACCATGTATATTTCCAGTGTAATAATAATAATATAGAAACTATCTATCATCTTCGTTCTGTGTTATATTTTTCACCTCCTGCACTTTGATCACATGATGCCATATTTTTGGGCACTTTATAGGTCAAAATGTACGGAAAAATCTATCTTCATTTTGCCACCTTTTCCAGCTGCTTCCCTCACTGCACACCAAAAACCACACTGTTAGACATTCCTGTAAATTCTACAGTTATTTACCACATACCATCCAGTAAAATACTTTAAAGTGATTATAGAGTAACTAACTATAGTTTCCACCGCATCATGGATTTTGTTTGACGTCACAGAGAGAGTTAATGTATTTTGGAGCAGAAGCCATGAAATGTTGAACTGTTGCCGTAATAAAGATGTTAATCCTTATTGTTCATGACCGGGCAGAAATACCGTAGCTAATCTAGCTGTTACCGGGTGATTTAGCAACAGTTTTAAATACAGGTGTGTACTTCTTTGTGATTGCTCAGTTTTGCCTACTTCTTCTGCCAGCCAGATGAGCTCCCATTTTCCTTGTGTGACACATCAGCGCCACAATAAATAAAAACATTGATAAAAAAAATTGTAATGGACACGTCATTGACCAGATGGAACCCAGCAAAACCCCAATCTCGTGCTGTTTCGCATACCTGCGTCGGCTACCCCGCTGAGCCGTCTGTGTACACAAGACATCCTAGGAAAGCCTCGTCCACTTGTCAAAGGAGAAGCACGGAAGACTTAGTTCCTCACCCGGATGCTAAATTCATTACGAGCCAGTCTGAAGAATCTAATCATCAAAGCGGAGACACGGACACTGGTTTCTCACTCGGATGCTAAGTTAATTAACTTTCTCCCACAGCCAGCCTGATGAGTCTCACCAAGGGCTAATTTTTTCTTTCTTTTTTGGAACATTGGCTTGATGACCAAGAAGGTGTGAAACCCGCTGTTCGGTGGTTCGAATAACACGGGCGGTGGAGAGTTACTGCAACTAATCACAATCTTCACCGAATTTGAATGTTGCATGATATTTTAAGAACTAAGCACACGTCTGCTCCGAGCATTTTGCGTACAGCGACACCCGGGGTTCGGCCGCCCTGCCTTGGAGCTCTTTTTCTATCTTTTTTCCTTTTTTCCTTTGTCCGCCAAATCCACCTGTTCCCCGTGCGGACCGGACCGTCCAAACATTCGGGAGATCGACCAGCCTGCCTAAAATGTGTTCCACGCAACGTAAGTCCAACTTGCAGTCTACTAGTCACTCCGAGAGCGAACCTCAACAACTTCATTTCCGCCACCTCCTGCTCTGCTTCCTGTTGTCTCTTCAGTGCCACTGTCTCTAATCCGTACATCCTGGCTGGCCTCACCACTGTTTTATAAACTTTGCCCTTCATCCTAGCAGAGACTCTTCTGTCACATAACACACCTGACACCTTCCTCCACCCGGTCCAACCTGCTTGGGCCCGTTTCTTCATTTCTTGACCATACTCACCATTGCTCTGGACGATTGACCCCAAATATTTAAAGTCCTCCACCCTTGCTATCTCTTATCCCTGTAGCCCCACTCTTCCCCCTCCTCCCCTCTTATTCATGCACATATATTCTGTTTTACTTCAGCTAATCTTCATTCCTCTGCTTTCCAGTGCATGCCTCCATCTTTCTAACTGTTTCTCCACCTGCTCCCTGCTTTCACTGCAGATCACAATGTCATCTGCAAACATCATGGTCCACGGGGATTCCAGTCTAACCTCATCTGTCAGCCTATCCATCACCACTGCAAACAGGAAGGGGCTCAGGGCTGATCCCTGATGCAGTCCCACCTCCACCTTAAATTCGTCTGTCACACCTACAGCACACCTCACCGCTGTTCTGCTGCCCTCGTACATGTCCTGTATTATTGTAACATACTTCTCTGCCACTCCAGACTTCCACTTCCTCTCTGGGTACTCTGTCATAGGCTTTCTCTAGATTTACAAAGACACAATGTAGCTCCTTCTGACCTTCTCCGTACTTTTCCATCAACATCCTCAAGGCAAATAATGCATCTGTGGTACACTTTCTAGGCATGAAACCATACTGTTGCTCGCAAATACTCACTTCTGTCCCGAGTCTAGCCTCCACTACTCTTTCCCATAACTTTATTGCGTGGCTCATCAAATTTATTCCTCTATAGTTCCCACAGCTCTGCACATCACCCTGTTCTTAAAAATGGGCACCAGCACACTTTTCCTCCATTCCTCAGGCATCTTCTCACGTGCTAGAATTCTATTGAACATGCTGGTCAAAAACTCCACAGCCACCTCTCTTAGATCCTTCCATACCTCCACAGGAATGTCATCAGGACCAAATGCCTTTCTATTTTTCATCCTCTTTAATGCCATTCGAACTTCCCCCTTACTAATCATTGCCACTTCCTGGTCCACCACACTTGCCACTTCTACTCTCCCTTCTCTCTCATTTTCCTCATTCATCAACTCCTCAAAGTATTCTTTCCATTTGTCGAGCACACTACTGGTACCAGTCAACCTATTTCCATCTCTATCCTTAATCACCCCAACCTGCGGCACATCCTTCCCATCTCTAGCCATCTGTCGGGCCAACCTGTATAGATCCTTTTCTCCTTCTTTAGTGTCCAACCAGGCATACAAGTCATCATATGCCTCTTGTTTGGCCTTTGCCACCTCTACCTTTGCCCAAGGTCACATCTCAATGCATTCCTTTCGCCTCTCCTCGGTCCTCTCGGTGTCCCACTTCTTCTTAGCTAACATTTTTCCTTGTATGATTTCCTGTACTTTGAGCTTCCACCACCAAGTCTCCTTCTCTCCTTTCCTGCCAGAAGATACACCACGTACTCTTCTGCCTGCCTCTCTGATCCCCTTGGCTGCAGTGGTCCAGTCTTCTGGACGCTCCTCCTGTCCACCGAGAGCTTGTCTCACCTCTTCCCGAAAAGCTGCACAACACTCGTCCTGTCTCAGCTTCCACCACATGGTTCTCTGCTCTGCCTTTGTCTTCTTAATCTTCCTCCCAACCACCAGAGTCATCTTACACACCACCATCCCATGCTGTCTAGCCACACTCTCCCCTACCACTACCTTATAGTCGGTAACCTCCTTCAGATTACATCGTCTGCACAAAATGTAATCCACCTGTGTGCTTCTACCTCCGCTCTTGTAGGTCACCCTATGTTCCTGCCTCTTCTGGAAAAAAGTGTTCACTCCAGCCATTTGCCATCCATTTTCTTTTACCGCTTATCCTCACTAGGGTCGCGGGCTGCTGGAGTCTAACCCAGCTATCTTCGGGCGAGAGGCGGGGTACACCCTGAACCGGTCACCAGCCAATCACAGGGCACATAGAAACATAACAACCATTCGCACTCACGTTCACACCTATGGCCAATTTAGAGTCTTCAATCAACCTACCACGCTTGTTTTTGGGATGTGGGAGGAAACCGGAGTGCCTGGAGAAAACCCACCCAGACATGGGGAGAACATGCAAACTCCCCACAGGCGAAGCCGGGATTTGAACCCCGATCCCCAGAACTGTGAGGATGTGTTAACCAGTCGGCCACCGTTACGGCCTTTCATGAACGCGTACTATAGAATTTAAATCAGCGTGTATCTGAGTTACCAGCCAGCAATGTTTTGTGATTATTTTTTTTTTTTTTATTATGTAATGGTTAGCCTTTCATTTCCACCATTTTCTCCACACTTTGTTCTGTTTTAACCCGACCAGGTTTTAACTTCAGTAATAGCTGGGTGTGAGCAGTACATTCATCTCGGTCTAACAGGTCATGTCACTCCAAAAAAATCGGTGTGTGAACACCAAACAATAGCGAGTTTGACTCATTAGATCATGAAGATGATTGCTGATGAAATGACGTGAGGTATCTTAGTGATCGTGGGCTTTTTTCCCCCCTTCTGCAGGCTGTCAGAGGAGGAATCGAGTTCTAATTTTGCTGCTCTTTGTTGATGTTCATGAGTTATTTATTGTATTTTCTCCTGTTTTTGCTGGAGATCTGGAAATAAAGTTTATTCGCCTGAATTCTGTGTCTTCATTACCAACATGAAATTGGTTATTTTTAAAAGTCAGTTGTTGTTTTTCACATTGGATAGTAAAATGCACTGTAGCGACCTGTGTTGTTGTTCTGTGGGGTGATACAGTAGTAGGATTTCCAGTACACCTTAGGCAAGTGAATACAACACTGAGCCAATGGAGTGAATGGAGCACAATGAGAGGCGGCGAGACGTGCCACCTGTAAGCTAAACGGCGCGGTGATTGAGTCAAACAGCAGACGTTACAGTACAATCGAAAATGTCCGACATGGCTAGATAAAGGTCAAGTGATTAAGGCCATATGAAGAGGTTACCCCAGCTGGCACTCCAGCTTGAAGTGTTCAGATGACACGTGGTGGTAATTTTCTATTTAATGCAGACGTCTCGGCGACGTATTGCCAATGAGGAAACACTCTCTCTGTAACATCGTAACGATGGAACTTTTGATGACGGCCTGACACCGGTGTGACGTACGTTTGTTGACTGGGTAAATTCCATTTAATTCCTTTACTCGGCCAATTAAAAACATTATTCAGGTTTTTCTAAATTACGTTCCTAGGAGTACGCTGCATACTGTACACTGCTGTGACTACTCAAGTGTAATACTGCATAGTTTGTCGTCCCTTTCAAGTTAACCGTAGCGAGTTGGGCACAGATCTTCACATATTTGGAGTAAAAATCAATCCGGAGTTAAAAAAAAAAGGAAATAAAAGAAAAAACAAGCCCGGGCAGAACTGATTTTTCACCATGTCAAATTATAGAAGCCTCAGTTCCATATTTTTTGCCATACCTAAAATACAAAGTTGATAATAAGGTGATGAACGATACCAGATTCATTTTAACCAAATCATTGCTTGATTTTGTAAAAAATAGTGCAAATAGAATGAGGCTCACTAATGTGAGGACATTAGTGTTGGTCTTCACGATGGCTCACCGTGGCTGGAATGTGTGGCGGAGGGGGGGGGGGGGGGGCATCAGCAGTAAAGCTGAGCGAGGCATAGGCTAGGCATGCATTGTCAAATATAGCAGCCGCTGAGACTGTCTAAGTACAAGGCTCCACTGAGCTCTAATGGATGGGTGTCGCTAACCTGTGGTGCAATCACACCAGATTCCACACAGACGTTTCTGCACAGTGGCAAACAAACAAAGCAAAAAAACAAAAGCGCGGCGAGGGCCATGCTAATCACGAGGCACGGTGGAACGTCTGTGGCCTCGGCGGCGGACATGTTGTGTGTGTCTGTGTGTGCGCCAGTGCACCAGTGATTGTGAGAACCACCGCTGACCCGTGTGGACCGTGGGACCTTCTCAACAACAGAACATAAAAGCCAGTCAGTATGATTACTTGGCTGGATCACCAGACTTTTAAGATACACGTAAACACATCAGATTCAGATTCAAACCACTCAAAGTGGAATGGACAAAATTTGTACGATTTGGAATTCAACCACACTTTTGGGGAAAATTATGCCTAAGCAGTCAAGCAAAACTTTGGGATCAAACCATCATTTATATAAAACTGTAAATTATATTGTTTTAAGAAGCTACTACTTGTGGAGATATGATAAATGCTGTTGTAACTATCCATCCATCCATTTTCTGAGCCGCTTATCCTCACAAGGGTCACGGGAGTGCTGGTGCCCATCCCAGCTATCATCGGGCAGGTGGCGGGGTACACCCTGAACTGGTTGCCAGCCAATCGCAGGCCACATACAAACAAACAACCATTCACACTCACGTTCACACCTACGGGTAATTTAGAGTCTCAACAGTCCAAATCCACGTCTGACCTCCTCCACAGCGCAGGAAATAAGAATGCTGCTAACATGAGAAGCACTGTCAGTATTGTCACTTGTAGCTTTTTTTTTGTCTTAATACGTATCTAAGTTGGCAACATTGACGAGACACAAGCACTGCAGTTGCTCCCGCTCACTTGTATGCGCATTCGTGCACATCGAAATGAAAGCACCGTTCACTAAATAAAAACACTTCATACTTTACATTTGACCTAAACTTAAAAAAAATGCGAGGGCTGGTCACTGTTAACAGGCCGGATATGGCCTGTGGGCCGTACTTAACCCAGGACCTTTGGGGTTCCAAATATGTTTTTCTGTTTCTTTGTCTTGTCTGTTTTTCATGATGTTCTAGCAAAACTAGAAAGTCCGAAATTTCTCACCTTTGACCAGGAAATGTGAATTGGATGTTGAAATTTCAGTCTGAAAATGCAGCATTGGCGCGCTAAAACATGGCATCGCTACAGTAAGTGCCCAATTCATATTTGGGGCATTTTTCTTTTTCAGGTTACCTACAGTATACCTTATCACTGGCTTGTTTCTAGTTTCTGTGATACATTTTCAATAATAGCGCTGCCTTCCAGAAAACTCCCAAAAATGGCCAAGCATTCGAGGCTTCGATGAGGCGTGTGTGTTTTTGTGTATGTAGTTCATGGATACATGACAATTTATGAGCCAGGATTGTTGTGAGGACACTGGCGAGTCCAAAGGTGGCTTGTCTTTTTCTACTGCTGCCCATCATTAACCAGCATTTAACTGCAGCCTTGTGAGTACAATTTAACAACCCTTGTATAGAAGTCGTACAGCATAAACACACGGACACTCACACCCCTGTAGTGTCATCTCCCTCCAATATCCGGACTGTTAAAGCTCTATTTATTAACCAATGAAAAGGTCCTGTGATACTTGAAGTGCACTTGGTCACCTTTGTCCAAGTGTCCCTTCAAGCTCTCCACATCTGCAACCACATGCATGCACGCACACACATTCTATCTATCTATCTATCTATCTATCTATCTATCTATCTATCTATCTATCTATCTATCTATCTATCTATCTATCTATCTATCTATCTATCTATCTATCTATCTATCTATCTATCTGTCTATCTGTCTATCTGTCTATCTATCTATCTATCTATTTGATCCATCCATCCATCTGTCTCGCTATCTTGTCATTTATTTCTTTGTCGCTATTTGAACCTTCATGATTGTTTTTGCTTCCTTTCATAAGATACGGTGCCAATAAAATGCCTGTTAAAAGTCAAAGGTCGCTTTGTCACATTATCTCTCTGTATCTATCTTTTCATCTATCTGTCCCTCCCTTTATTGTCATGACTATCAGTTTGTCCATCCATCAATCCATCCGATACACATTATATTTGCGTTCTACGTTCACATTATTCTTCATGTGTTTGATATTTAATACAGAGCAGTGATTCCTTAAAGTGTGTCTGACAGTCATGCCCACCTGGCTGTTTGTCTTTTTTTCCCCATTAGACCAAATGACAAATACATTGCAAATGTGACTTGACCAGATAAAATAATGGCACCAATTTACTGTATTTGTTGTCTATCCGTTTTCAATACCGCTTGTTAGGGTAACAGGTGAGTTGGAGTCTATCCCAGCTGAATTGGGGCAATAGGCGGGGTACACCCAGGCATTCGCTACCATTCACTGACACATTCACACCGTTGTGGGAAGAAGCCAGAGTAGTCGCAGAAATTCCATGGGGAAAACCTGCAAACGCCACACAGATTCAAAGGCGAAACCTCCTGACTGAGGCAGACGCGCTAACCACTATTTCACCGTGCTACCATGCTCAGTGTAATATGAGAAATACAATTCAATTTCAATTACATTCATTACCAAACAGAATCTAACCTCACATTTGTAATCCGAGCAATAACTATGAATTTCAATTCATATTTCTTTTAGATGGCATTATTATACAACGAATGAATGTTCAAATGTTAAATCATTTCCTGCACAGTTAATAAAGGGCTTTATGATGGGAACAGTTTGACCCTTCACTTACCACAATATCATATGGGATGGATTGTTTTTTGTTGTTGCTGTATTTTTTTGTTCCACTTTGAAGCCTTCACTGTACTGTAGTTTTCGTGGTATGGAGCCTGCTTTTAAGTGGTTGGCGCACCACCAATTAAAATGAAATAAAAAAGGCATGATACTCTACGTTGAATTTGTCACGACAGGCTTCATTTCACTTGAACAAAGCAAAGGTCACAGGCAGGACACACTGAGGCCACACAAGTTGACTCTGCTGCGTAGTAGAAAAGAAAAAAACAAACAAGGGACAATGTCAGTCACAATAAGTTTGAGAAGACAAAGATGCTTTGCGCAAGAGACGCACGGCCTAAAGTTGGAACGCGACCACGGGCGCATATGACGGCTGAAAAGAAGAAAACCCAAATGTCTTAAGCACGTTTGCCGCACTGCGAACATTTTTTGGGGAGGAGGCCTTTTCCCACAGTGGACATTTTTGTCACAGCTGCAAAACCACAGGTGTAAGCCATAAAGTGGCCAGTGGCAGCATTCCATTTTGCTTTATTCGCTTTCAGGGTGCCGCTTGCGCCTTCTCTCTGCCCCGGCATGAACCGCGTCGGCCTAACGAAGACGCGACCAGAATGGCTGTGTGGTGACAAATTAGTCACACAGAAAGAATTCTACTTTAATATCAACTTTTCCAACACATCATTTCCATATAAATATAGAGAAGACACCCTGTTTACACCGTTAATCACAACATTGAAAACCACTGGTCATTTTCACAGTCCTATATTAGAACCACCACCATTTTGGTCGCCAACAAACACAATACAGTACACAAAATACAGTGGAAAGTCAAAATTTGATTGCCTCTGTGGGAGCACAATTTGCCTTGTTGTTGTTTCCTGCTAGTAACACCACAGAAGGGTAAAAACCGAACGAGGATCCCCAAAAAGGAAATGGAACTCATAGCGACAAAAGTGATACTGGAGTCGCTCTTCTGGCTGCTCAGTCAAATAAAATATGGCTAACACAGTAAATGACAATATATTACCATGATAAATAAATACATAATATAATACAAAGGAAGGAAAATTCACAGCAAATTCAGCTGTGGTCAGTCTCTATGTGAAGAGACGCACCTCCCAGCAACGAACAATAATCCCTCAATACGCACCTTTGTGTCATTTGCATGACATGTAGGAATATAAAAGCATGTATGACATATCATAGAAAGGTTAGTTGTTTTTTTTTTGTAATATGAACATAATTGTAGTTTTATCTTTGTTATTTGTAATTCTTTATAGATTTTTTTAACATGTGACTTTGAAATGGTTTTATTATACAGTTGTTAACTTACTTTGACACTTGTATGACAGTTAGGAATGTTTACAAGTTGGTTTGATGAAGGTTAGTTCCACTTTGACCCTGCAACGAATAATAATAATAATTGCCATTATTTCCTATGGTCGTTGAGCATCCTGGAAGGAACTTTTAAAGTTGATTTAAAAAAGTGAATTGCCATTGTTATACTTCATACAGACCATCTCAGTTGACAGTTGATAATTTCTGCACACTCCAAAGACCTTTAAACTCTATAACTCTTGCCTCAGCAATAAAGCTCTCATAAAAGCTAAGTGATGAATGTAAACATACAGTACATACACAACGCTCATTTGATGACGTGTCAGCTTCTCTTTCATGGTTAATCTTCTTTTGTCTTTTAGGTATTTTCCCCCAAAATGTTGCACCCTCAGGTTTCCCCTCTTTTACTGCCTTTTGAGTTTTTGTTCTTCACATCTGTCTAATCTCTATCACCAACCTCCTCGTCTATTCCCTCGTTCCTTGATTCGAGAGAGGACCAGATGCCAGGCCAAGAGAGCCTGAAATTCCCCCGTGCTGCACGCAGACGGTAACATATTGGTTCATAATTAATGACATTAGTGGCCTTAGCAGTCAGTCTGTGGCTGAGTGTCAAGAGACACATAGATGGGTGAGGAAAAAGGAGGCTGGAAATGATGGGAAGGACACAAAGCCATCTTTTGCCCATGTGACTGTCTGGTGTGAAGGTAGTGGCAAGGAATAGGGGCGATAAATTGACAATTTTTCGCATTCTTTGTGAACATCAGAAGCCCCTTTAACACTGCCTGTCAACGCTGATGCCTTCGTCAAGTGTGAAATGTACTTACACAAAATGGGTGGGTGTCTGGGGGAGACAACGTTCTGCATTTGGGCGTAGTATCACGAGCAAACAACAGCCCTGTCACGGATTGTGTAGTGGTTCACTGGAACACAGACAGGAGTGTCAATATTCGATATCCGATTGGTTCTGTGTAAAAGGCACAGACAGATAAATGTTACAGCAAATTTGCAAGATTTCTCTGTAAAAAGAGGCAAATAGGCCTATAGTCTTACCCTATGGCTCTGTTTGCGGTCAATTAATGACAACCCCAATTCCAATGAAGTTGGGACGTTGTGATAAATAAATAAAAACAGAATACGATGATTTGCAAATCATGTTCTACCTATATTTAATTGAATACACTACAAAGACAAGATATTTAATGTTCAAACTGATCAACTTTATTGTTTTTAGCAAATAATCATTAACTTGGAATTTTATGGCTGCAACACCTTCCAAAAAAGTTGGGACAGGGTCATGTGTACCACTGTGTTACATCACCTTTTGTTTTAACAACATTCAATAAGCGTTTGGGAACTGAGGACACTAATTGTTGAAGTTTTGTAGGTGGAATTCTTTCCCATTCTTGCTTGATGTACAGCTTTAGCTGTTCAACAGTCCGGGGTCTCCGTTGTCGTATTTTACACTTCATAATGCGCCACACATTTTCAATGGGAGACAGATCTGGACCGTAGGCCGGCCAGTCTAGTACTCTTTTACTATGAAGCCACGCTGTTGTAACACGTGCAGAATGTGGTTTGGCATTGTCTTGCTGAAATAAGCAGGGGCGTCCATGAAATAGATTTTAAAAAAATAGATGGCAGCACATGTTTCTCCAAAACCTGAATGTACCTTTCAGCATTAATGGTGCCTTCACAGATGTGTAAGTTACCCATGCCATTGGCACGAACACAGCCCCATACTATTACAGATGCTGGCTTTCGAACTTTGCGTCCATAACAGTCCAATGGTTCTTTTCCTCTGGCCTGGAGGACACGACGGCCACAATTTCCAAAAACAATTTGAAATGTGGACTCGTCGGACCACAGAACACTTTTCCACTTTGCATCAGTCCATCTTAGATGAGCCCAGCCCAGAGAAGCCGGCGGCATTTGTGGGTGTTGTTGATAAATGGATTTTGCTTTGCATAGTAGAGTTTCAAGGTGCACTTACGGCTGTAGCGCCAAACTGTATTTACTGACATTGGTTTTCTGAAGTGTTCCTGAGCCCATGTGGTGATGTCCTTTACACATTGATGTCGAATTTTGATGCAGTGTCGCCTGAGGGATCGAAGGTCGCGGGCATTCAATGTTGGTTTTTGGCCTTGCCGCTTACATGCAGTGATTTCTCCAAATTCTCTGAACCTTTTGATGATAGTATGGACCGTAGAGGATGAAATCCCTAAATTCCTTGCAATTGTACGTTGAGGAACATTGTCCTTAAACTGTTCGACTTTTTCTCACGCACTTGTTCACAAAGAGGTGAACTTCGGCCCATCTTTGCTTGTGAATGACTGAGCAATTCAGGGAAGCTCCTTTTATACCCAATCATGGCACCCACCTGTTCCCAATTAGCCTGTTCACCTCTGGGATGTTACAAATAGGTGTTTGATGAGCATTCCTCAACTTTCTCAGTCTTTTTTGCCACCTGTTGCAGCTTTTTTGGAACGTGTTGCAGCCATAAAATTCTAAGTTAATGATTATTTGCTAAAAACAATAAAGTTTATCAGTTTGAACATTAAGTGTCTTGTCTTTGTTGTGTGTTCAATTAAATATAGGTTGAACATGATTTGCAAATCATTGTATTCTGTTTTTACTTATGTTTAACACAACATCCCAACTTCATTGGAATTGGGGTTGTACAAGTCCCCATCATTGAAAAGCAATTGCGTGTGGTCTCGGCGGCTATTAGTGAACGTAGGGTTGCCAGATATTTGATTAACCCCCCATTAGAGTGGACACTGTTTGCCCCCAGAGGAGCCTTTGTGTTTACAGTTCCAGCTTGACTATCCCGAAATGAAATCCGGCTACAGAATTCCAGTTAGCTTAATATTTACTTTTCAGAACCTTTTGTAAACGAGGAAGCCGATTACATCTTTAATTGTCGGTAGGTGGCATTAATTCTCTTTTTAAGCGGATGTATATTTACTTCATCTACTGTGCTAGCGCTCTTCTGGGACTCTTTGGTTAGCCTGCGTGCTTCCTGTCCCACCCAGCCGGCCATCAGAACACATATCAAATGTAGTTTATACATGGTGAGCAAACGGTATTCATTCTCGAGGTATGTATCATCAACCACGGCTTCCGTAATGGAGCTGATTAATGGCCGTTCATTTACTCCAGCCCAGAGGGCTCACCGTCATTCTAGCGTGCCATAGCCGATATATAATTGCCTTTTTTAGGAACGCCTGTGATTAAGCACCATTAGGCGGCACGCAAAGTCGGGCTATGGACGACTTCAATAGCGACAAACATAAACGCAAGCATGTCCCCAGAGTTCCCCCTCCTACATCGCTCACCCTGCTCTCTCTCTCTCTCGCACGCTCTCTCTCTCCTTAGGCCTACAAAACTAGAAAGACGTATTTGAAAGATTCCCAAGGGAGCAACATTTATCTAACGTTTGTTCAAACAACTCAAGTCCTCTCTTGTCAGGATGGGAAGTCCACAGCGAAAGCAGGCTGCCGCTAATGTGGATGAACGTGTGTTTGTGTGCAGTATGTCCATATGTACATGTTAACATGAGGGAACTGCAACACCAGACCCAAGACAGTGCCTGCAATAACAATCTGACGTGCTAATCTCCAACATGCTCATGTCTTATACCTGACTGCATGCTAACCCGGTTAGTTGAATTAGGGACAGGCTGGTAAAAAAAAAAAAAAAAAAAAAACTCAACCAAATTAGCCTGATTCTGTTAAACTGGACATGAACTGTACTACTGTACCATCTTAGAAGGGTTTTGAATAAATTGCTTGAGATGCAAAGTGACTAAACACCACGACTTGATTGCTAGTTGTACTGTACTTTCTGGCGGTTGCTGTCCTGTAATTGTCAGTTCTGTGTCCAATTTCCAATTGTTAACTGTCAGAAGAAATCAAGAAGAACTTCAGCTAACTCTGGATTCGGAATGTTAGTTGTGTCCACGAACACGATTTGGTTCAGCAAGGGGTGTGCAAACAGAGGCCTGGGATGGGGCCTCCAAACGGTTTTGGGTGGTCATCAGATGATATACAGTGGGTACGGAAAGTTTTGAGACTCCCTTAAATCTTTCAATCTAAAAATGTTATATTGCAGCCATTTGTTAAAATAATCTAAGTTTATTTTGTCCTCATTAATGTACACAAAACACCCCATATTGACAGAAAACAAACGTAATTGTTAAGATTTTTGCTGATTTATTAAAAAAGAAAAACTGAAATATCACACAGCCATAAGTATTAAGACCCTTTGCTGTGACACTCATATATTTAACTCAGATGCTGTCCATTTGCTCTGATCATCCTTGAGATGGTTCTACACCTTCATTGGAGTCCAGCTGTGTTTGATTATACTGACTTGATTAGGAAAGCCACATACCTGTCTATATAAGACCTTACAGCTCACAGTGCATGTCAGAAAAAATGAGAATCATGAGGTCAAAGGAACTGCCTGAAGAGCTCAGAGACAGAATTGTGGCAAGGCACAGATCTGGCTAAAGTTACAAAAAGAAATTCTGCTGCACTTAAGGTTCCTCAGAGCACAGTGGCCTCCTTAATCCTGAAATGGACGACGTTTGGGATGACCAGAACCCTTCCTAGAGCTGGCCGTCCGGCCAAACTGAGCAATCGGGGGAGAAGAGCCTTGGTGAGAGAGGTAAAGAAGAACCCAAAGATCACTGTGGCTGAGCTCCAGAGATGCAGTCCGGAGACGGGAGAAAGTTCTAGAAAGTCAACCACCACTGCAGCCCTCCACCAGTTGCGGCTTCATGGCAGAGTGGCAGAGAAGCACGACGCATGAAAGCCCACATGGAGTTTGCTAAAAAACACCTGAAGCACTCCAACGTGGTGAGAAATAAGATTCTCTGGTCTGATGAGACCAAGATAGAAATTGTTGGCCTTAATTCTAAGCGGTATGTGTGGAGAAAAGCAGGCACTGCTCATCAACTGTCCAATACAGTCCCAACAGTGACGCATGGTGGTGGCAGCATCATGTTGTGGGTGTGCAGGGACAGGACGACTGGTCGCAATCGAAGGAAAGATGAATGCAGCCAAGTACAGGGATATCCTGGACGAAAACCTTCTCCAGAGTGCTCAAAACCTCAGACTGGGCCGAAGGTTCACCTTCAAAAAAGACAATGACCCTAAGCACACAGCTAAAATAACAAAGGAGTGGCTTCAGAACAACTCCGTGACTGTTTTTGAATGGCCCAGACAGAGCCCTGACTTAAACCCAATTAAGCATCTCTAGAAAGACCTGAAAATGGCAGCCCCGAATGACCGGATTTTAGGCAGAAAAACGTCTGTAACTCAGGAATGCTTGGATGAGGTTAATTCATATTTCACATATTTACTGAGGCACCATAGAGACAATATCCATCCATCCATCCATCCATTTTCTGAGCCGCTTCTCCTCACTAGGGTCGCGGGCGTACTGGAGCCTATCCCAGCTGTCATCGGGCAGGAGGCTGAACTGGTTGCCAGCCAATCGCAGGGCACATAGAAATAAACAACCATTCGCACTCACAGTCATGCCTACGGGCAATTTAGAGTCTCCAATTAATGCATGTTTTTGGAATGTGGGAGGAAACCGGAGTGCCCGGAGAAAACCCACACAGGCTAGGGGAGAACATGCAAACTCCACACAGGCGTGGGCAGGGTTTGAACCCGGGTCCTCAGAACTGTGAGGCTGACGCTCTAACCAGTCGGCCACCGTGCCGCCACCAGAGAAAACCCCTGCAAAAAAAAGTTCTATTTTCTACATATTCCGACCAATGTCATGAAGAAAAATCGAGGCTTTCGAATGCAACACTGTCGAAAATTTAGTGAGTACTTGCGAGCATGCATTCTTGTTTGTCTCTCAGTCCATTTGTCCTCCTCAACAGGAAGTCTCTACGTCCTCTCTGTTTGCACTGCCCATCATCTCCCTCCTTCCTAGCCTATCCCACCCTCCCAATTTCTCCTCGGGCCCTGATGTTCTCGGCAGCTCCTCTGGGGACGGCAGTAATAATTATTATGTAAATAAATACGCCTGCAGTAATCACATTCGTGCCACTGATCCAATTAGAAAGCTGATAGCAGCCGGCTGATTGCGCGGCCTGGCGGCTGGTGGTCAGGGCCCATGTGTTGAGTATGTTCATGTGCGCGCACGCATGTGTGTGTGTGTGTGTATTGTGTGACTGGCCGTCCCAGCTCGGCCACATTAGCGAGCTGCTGTAATGAGAGCCGTTTGGTGCCACGCTGCATGCAGTCATGCACTGGAAATAATGCTCTTTGACCGGGATCCTGCATGTCTGCCAGCCCTTGTGGTCTGCTCGCTGGCTGGTCTGTCACTCAAGCGCACACTGAGTGTGTGTGTTACTGTATGTGTGCACATGTGTGTTTGTGCTATCATGATCCCTGGCTCTGGATCACTTTCACCGTGCGTCGTCTTATCGGCAATTACGGCCTTGTTGTGATTCCCATCAGCTTTAATGATGCTCCGCTGAGACCATCAGCGTCAGGACTCCCTTTTCCATCCATGCTGACCTCATTTTGCTCTTCTGTTTAGTTCTTCTTTCAACACAACAGGCTTTTAACCATCTCTTCTTGACTTACTTTGATTTATTTTGCTGGTAATATGTGTTTGGGTCGCATTTTAATTGCTGTTAAAGGCAGATGTTTCCAAATCAGTGTCATTGTTCTTTGGATGTTTCATTTGAAGGCCAATTAGGGCCATTTAAATGAAGGCCATTTAAACTGCTGCCATCCTTTGCACCAAAACATATACAGTGATACCTTTGTTTTTGAGATTAATTTGTTTTGTGACCAGGCTCTCAACTCAATAGTTAATTTAGTGTTTAGTGTCTTCTCCATGCTCCTTGCGAGTGCTTTCATTTTGCATTTGTCTATATGAGTGTTTCTCTCATTCAATAAACTGCTGAAAAGGCATTGGTGACTGTCGTTCTCCTGTTACGATATTCTCACTTCATTTGGGTGGCAGATTTTGTCATTCAAATTTTGGCCTGCAACACAAAGAAAAAATCGACCAAGTTGTCACTCCAAAAATTCCTAAGGTGGGAGTCAAGGTACCACAGTACTGTAGCAAAAGCCACTTTGAAATTCTTCGACACACTGAGACTGATCCTTTAAGTAATTGTATATTGTTTTATGTTATAGTTACTAAAACGTCTATGTCACCCCTTTCTGTTGAAGATTATAGGGAAAATAATTTAAGATTTTTCAGGATTTTGGGGTGGCCCATGGCCCTGTATCTCACTATAATAGATCTGCAAAGATTGAATCAAGGCAACTTGGCTATTCTTGTTTTTTTAAGACATTTCACCTTTAATCCAAAAGGCTTCTTCGCTTCAGAATTTTAGGTGTGGAGTCTCCCAATGTATTCGTTGGTGAGTGTGTCCCCTGGGGGTGGTCAACAATAGGTTGCTGTTGTTGTTGCCCGGTGTGGTCAGTGAAATGATCATACTGCATACCAATAAGTCGTTTACTCATCTTGTGGCAAAAGAGCTTGTTAGGGCCACTGTTACTGTTGAATGAGGCGATCTTTTGGAGTGTGGGGGTGGTGGTGGGTGGGGGTCGCTTGTTATAGGTAGGATGATAGGTGACGCTTCAAACCTCCTATTTACAAACGGCTTTTCTAGTTGAACATAGATGGCTTCTTTTACGCCTTTTTCAAACTAGCCGTCCTATCCAAAAGTTGGACACTGTTAACCTCTATTGATTGAAGACTCTAAATTGCCCGTAGGTGTGAATGTGAGCGCAAATGGTTGTTTGTTTCTATCTGCCCTCTGATTGGCTGGCAACCAGTTCTGGGTGTACCCCGCCTCCTGCCTGAAGATAGCTGGGATAGGCTCCAGCAGCCTGTGACCCCATTGAGGATAAGCGGTAATGAAAATGGATGGTTGTTATCCTCTCAGGAATGTCCCTTCTCCTTGACATGCAAATGAACCGCTGATTCTGGAGCCGAAGAAGCCACCCGCCGATGCTGCGACAAGCGCCTATGCAGCGGCTGCTTTGACTCTCCAATGTAGAGGTCAATGCCGTCCTCACTGCACTGCACTGTGTCAAAGAACTGGAGAACTCTTGGATTAAAGGTGAAACGTCTTCCGCAAACACAAACAGTCCGGTTGCCTTGATTCAGCGGCATCTTTGGTGATGATTACAGTAACAGTTTACCATGACCTTGATGACTAAGAATCAACACAGACTATAATAGATTCATGCCTGCGCTAAGCAGCAGCAGAATCCCATCTCAACATTCATAACCAAAACAAGAGCAATCTGAAGTAAGATCATTTTTAAAAGCAGTTTCCCAAGGACCATGTCACCTAAACATTTTACATTGTCACCCCACCCCTCCCCCACTTTTTTTTTTTTGCAAGCTGTGTCAAATGTTATTTTTAGTATATCCTGTAGGCCACAAAAATAGATGACGGGCCACAAATGGACCCAAAGACTGTAGTTTGGACCCCGCGGGAATGTCTTCCCCCGACCAAAAAACAAATGTTATTTTTGGTTTCATTCTTTCTTTCTTAAGGTTGCAATGTTTTTAGATTTTCCTTACATTGAGAGAGAATAATGCACAAATTATATTAAAGCACAAGAATGAGGTGTTTCTGAAGGTGTACAATTGGTGCTGGTCCAAATTAGGATTGTTTGGCCTTGGCAAAGGGTCGTGTGTTTTGGCAAGAGCGTTTGAAGGTGCTAATAGCAAAAGAAATGTTGGTTTTCTTGGCATTTCAGCCTTTGGTGGGGGTCGCATCACTTGTAACCTCAGCGTTTGCCCGTGGGGGCCGCTCTTTCTGAATGCCATGTGTCGCCTGAGCAGACGCCTGTTAAAGTTGGGAAGTAATGTATGGGTCCCAGCGCTAACTCCCTGCCTTTTACATCTCAATCAGGTCACTCTAGTTTATTTATATATTGTCAGGAGGACGTGGGTGGAGGTGTGGGAGGGGGGGGGGGTGTTCCAAGAGATGAATGTGGCAGTTTTCCCCCTCTCTCTCTCGCTATTTAGTTAGCAAAAAGCTTTTATAATGAATTTGAAAGGCGGCGCAGATCCAAGCTTTTGAAATTCCCAGAGCACCGCTAAGTGAAATGAGGAGGGAGGGAGAGAGGGAGGGAGTGAGGGCGGATAGACTCCAATAACTGAAAGCATTAACTAACAAAATGTGGGCTGGATTTAAGAAAAAAAATAATAATCAAAATTCATTTTCCCATGATTTAAAGAAAAAATATTGCCTTTCTGATTGTGTCCTGCTGCTACACGTCATTCTGTGCCACACGCTGGCACTCTATATTAAACTCTCCTAATATTTTGAGCTGGCTGGCAGTTTGAATTTCATCTCGCCGACGCATCTTGTTTCTCTCAAGCCCTGACTGTTTTGACATGCGGCCCGATTAAATTATAAACAAGCAGGCCTCCTGATGGTGATGCTGGAGCCACTAATTTCCCTAATTGTTTGCAGTTGTCTGGGAGGCCCGGGCCTGAGACCCCCGCCCTCCCCCTGACTGGCACGGCCTTCATTGAAGGAAGGATGTGGGAGGGAAGCGGGCGGTTGGAAGGGATGTATGAAGCCATGTGGAGAAACAGCAGGTAATGTCAGATTTTGTTTGGGATATTTTCATTATTGTCAATAATTACAGCGGTACAATTTGCCAGGAAAAAGTCATACAATTTGAAAACTGAGCATTTTTCCCTGAATATGTGGCTGAAAAAAATAAATAAATCACACAATAATTATGAGCCGTGGCAGTCCTAGCTTGAATAGCACCCTGGGCGGTACTCTTTTTTTTTTTTTTTTTTTTTTTTTTTAGATATTTAATATCAGTTCATTTAAACAAATTGAAACAATTTCAAGTATCTCAAACAGTCAAGCATCTTGCAAGGGGCTAACAAAAGAAGGAGTCATCTAGTGTCACATGAGAGGTTATCTACAATTTTAAATTGGGACCCCTCCCACCCCCCTGCCCCCCGGGACCCCCCACCCCCCAATATACTATAGTCATTAAGAATAGAGCTGTCTTCATACCTGCATCCTTTGCTCTTTCATCCTCCTTTTTTCTTCCAAAATAGTGCAGCTTGATGGCTTTAATCTTTCCCTCCATGTTTACAATATGAATAAATACATTTTCCATCATTACCCAAGACCCCCACGTCCCACGCCGACTCTATTTATTCTACATAGAGTGACTACACAAGGGGGTGCGAATTCCCCAAAGAAATACCAATGACAACTGACGTCCTGATGCCATTACATGATTTTGGGTGTTGTAGTTGCCACCCCCACAACAGTGCCACCATGTGCGGCTGCACATATTGAACATGCCAGAAACTGCTGCTGATTTCATGTGTAATGACTTCAACATTTTTTTTTTCCTATTGCATGAAGGGTTCACTGCTTTTTCCACTTGTGACAGTTATTAATAAATGAGGCGTCTCTGTGCTGGTCCTTATTTCATTTAAGTTCAGACAGTTTTTAAAGCATGCAGAGAAACCGCAGGTGAAGCCAGCTTTTGGTCTGGATAAATTTCACTACTACACCAACATTTGGAACATCATGAAAGTCTTAGAATTTTTGAATTCTACTGCAGTATTTGTAAAGACTTGGGCTTCGGAACCACAGTGTCACACATTGAGGCCCGCCATGGACGTAATAAAACGGCAACTAGTTGTTGGAGGGATGCTGGTTTGCTTTCTGACTTCTATTGAGGCGCCCTTGAGCAAGGCACAGACCCACCCCACAGGCCCCCGCTCAAGAGGTGCAGCACTGTTTGTGTGCTTCTTTAATTTGTCTTCTCTCCTTGCATGCCTACATTTGTGTGTTCCCTGTGTGGCGAAATATACATTAGAGTGTAAGTTGAATTTTCTCTTGAGGGATGATCATCAGTATAATACATTTATTGAATAAATTAATAATCCAATTTGAAAATCAGTCAAGGTTGTGCTCGAAGTTCTTTCACTAACGACATCGCTGTCCTCATGAAGTCCCACCTTCCAGCATGGCGTGACCATGATTGCAGGCACTTCTCATGATGTTATTGGGTGTTTTCACGTCAATCATTTTAGCAGCACCGCCGTATATTATTCTTTATAAAAATTATGCTACAACAAAAAAGTGCTTTTTAGGGGCTGAAATTGATTATTAATGGAGGATAAGCGGTACAGAAGATGAATGAATATATTTTCACAAAATGTAATTTCAACATACGCCTGAGGTTATAAATGTATTCAGTAAGCTATGAATGTTTACCTCCCTTTTTTTTGCATTCCGTCCTTATTGGAAATTGCATCCCCAAGCGGCGCAGTGTGGCATTTTTAACTCATTTCGCTGACGATAAAAGTCGTAATAAAAGCTCAGCTCCGCATAGAGCAGCAACGTAGCAATTTTACAACAGCCATTCTACGTCACCGTTCCCAGAATGCTTTGCTAAAACATGGTGGAGACAGTGTATCAAATTATGGTCTAAACAAAATCGTTTTTTTTTAAATTATAGGAGTTTCAGTAGTTGTAAAATTAAATGTATTTGTCATTTCAATCGAAGCTCACATTAAACTCGCAAGTCAAGTTACGACTGTATTTGGTATTTGCTGTACATTTCCTGTCAATGTCAGCTTTGCAATTTGCCTCGATGTCTTCACCTGTCACATCCCAGTAAAAAGACATGAAAGTTGGAAGAGCTTGTGTGTGTTGTACAAACGTGTTTGCATGCGTCCTGCTGGTGTAGTGGAAGGGGCGTGGTTGAAAGCTGAGCTGTGAATGTTATCCACGCTGGCATCAACAGACAGACGGGCGCAGTCGTATCGCCGCTGTCATCACCCAATCGCTTCGAGCGTCTCTGTGGATGTGCGTGTGTGTCTGTGTGTGCGCGTGTGTGTGTATATGTGCGTGTGTATGTGCTCTTTGAAGGCTAATTTAGCGTGACACTGCAGATTGTAGGGGAGCAGGTGAGCTAATAGACCTTTCTTAGGCCGAGTCCAGACCTGATCTGCAGCACGTATACACAAGTCGTCCACATCCCAATGAAGCAACAAACATAGAATATATGTACAGTTGGTCATAATTATATTCCTATTTTCCATTATGCTTAACAACAGCAATAAAAAAAATATTTTTTCAATTTTGATGACAATGATGACATATGAAAGACAATAAACGGTTTCATTTGAAACATGATTGTCTTCCTCAAATATTGTGGCTGTCTTGCTTTTAGACGCCATGACCCAATGGATCATTTGTGTGCCATCTACAGGTACTTAATACCCACCCCCCCCCCTCCCTCAAATAGAAGCTTACATTTTTCCGTTAAAAAAAACTAAAGTTAGTGTAATAATCCCAGTTCATAGACGCTGTAGTTCACCATTCAAGAGTTGAAAGCTGAACCTGTTTAAACTCTGTTGGTAACCAAAACAGCAGCACCTTCCAAGTCCCTTTCAAGGGTGGAGTCTTACCACATGTTTTTGGCGTATAAAAGATGATCTTACTTAACGTGGAGACGGCATCTATGGTGATGATTACGGTAACAGTTGCTCACTTCACAATGTTTTATTGGACTTCTGTGCTCATCAAGGATTATCTATAACGAACACCATCAAGCATAAGGGTGTCCACACGTGCACCCGGCACCAGGACACCCTAGGTCACAGTTCGATGATCGACTTTGTGGTCGTGTCATCGGACTTGCGGCCGCATGTCTTGGACACTCGGGTGAAGAGAGGGGCGGAGCTATCAACTGATCACCACCTGGTGGTGAGTTGGCTCCGATGGTGGGGGAAGATGCCGGTCCGACCTGGCAAGCACAAACGTGTTGTGAGGGTCTGCTGTGATTTCAGCCTCTTCTGTATGGCTGCCTGCACAGCAATCAAATTTACCAAAATTGCGTTAGACCAGCGCTTTACCTTTCGTCAAGTTAGACGTGGTCTGAGCAGGTGTAAATTTATACAGACTTTCTGCCACCAAATTGTCACTCCGCCGAGCGCATGTCAAAATACACACCCTTGCTTCACTGGAACGCACAACTTGGTGCAGACCGGTCTTGCCAAATTGGCTTGCACAAAAATCAGTAGACGCCACCTACAAAATTAGAAGCCATTTTGTTTGTCGACAACCACATATTTCTAGTTTTCTGCTTCTTAATTACCTTCATCTCTTCTTACATTGTATCTTCTTTAGTTTCATGAATGTTATTTTTCTGTATTGCAAGAAGAGTGCACGTGAGTGCGTGCCACTCGTGCTCTGTCAGCTGCTTAACTATTTCAACAGAGGGAGCCCAAGATGTGACAGCTTGTGCTGATGAATATTGAATACACTGTGCGCCTGTGTTAACGTGCGTATGTGTGTGTGTTGCCTCTGTACAACATGCGATAACCTCTGAATAATGGCAAGTTCCTCTCGTAGAGAAATGCATGCAATGTAGCCTCATCTTGATTTGAGTTGATTAACTCACAAATAATGGGGGACTTATGTCGGCAGGGAACACGCTGGCCCGCGCTCATAACCTTTTTTCACAGTAGTAAATATTTGAATCGGTCTTGTTTGTCTTTGCTCTGAATGAATGGCTTCGGAGGCTGAGGCGGCGCAGGGCCGATGTCCTGCCGATCTGCCGAACGATCGTTTGACTGTATTAAGATAAACACACGCGGGACAATAAGTGACCGGTGGCCGGTCAAGCGGCATGCTTGCCTCAATAGGCTCCTGATGCGGTTAATGCCTGATGAGAGTTTATCGCAACATGCGTAAATGCTCGTTACTCATCCACTGCTTGACCGCTGCCTGTCTTGTTTTGAGGCTTTTAATATAAGGTGGTGGGCAGCACAGGGAACGAGTGGGTTTAGCATGTCTGCGAGAGGGGTCCTTGGGTTCTATCTCGGCTTAGGCCCGCCTGTGTGGAGTTTGCATGATCTACCTGTGCTTGCATTCGGTATTGCGCTCTCATAACACATTTGAATAAAATGTGTTGCCATAATTGAAGACTCTAAATCAGTTAGATTCAACTACAATTTTAAAAGATCCAGATCAAGAAAATGTCTTGAAGCAAAGGAAGATCATATAGTGTCTATTTATTGTGATGTATATTTAAGTAGCCTGACTAGTCGTCTACATTTGCCTGTAATCAATACCTCAGTCAAATGCAAAAACCTTTTGGCATTTATTATTGTCAAGTAACACAAGTATGTAAACAAGTATGTATGACTGCTAATACGTACAGTTGTGCTTATAAGTTTACATACCCTGGCAGAATTTGTGAAATTGTTTTTTTCCCCCCCATATGACTGATGAGTGAACAAGGGCCATCATTATTTTCTTCTCGAAGTTTCATTTGAATTTCACTAAAAATAAAAATAAATGCATTTCGCCTGATCCTTCATGTTTTATTTAAAGAATTCTACATATCGTACAAATTCTGCCCGGGTAATCAGATATATGAGCACAACTGTGTGTTCTCTCATTTACGAAATAAAAGTAGGTAAGAGCAAGTAAATCAAAAAGAGAAAGTTATGCATGTTCAATTAAAGTGCTCATCTTCAGAAAAATAAAGTTTGTTTCCCCTTTTCTTTTTGCCGTCTTAAGTGACACAACACTGAAGTCTCAAACAATTTTGCATATTTTAATTTAACAAATGAGCCCTTTTAGAGGTTATGTTTGTTCAAAACCTTTGTTTTGCTTCATTATGGCGTTTCTCCATCTTTAACTCAACTTCCATGCTGAGTCTCTTTCTCTCTCCCCTGTTTCGTTTCTCCTCGTCTCTGTCTGGGCTGCGCGCAGTCTGTGATTAGCGCCTGAGATGTAAATTGATTGAAGGGGGTGTCTGAACTCGGATGTGATTGGTCTGTACGGTTTGTCTCTACCGTAAAGCCTGTAATATATTGAAAAAAAAACATTCACAACTATGGACAAGATAGAGTCTTGAATGAATCTAAAATTCACGTTTTTGGAATGTGGGATGAAGCCAGAGTACCTGTAGAAAAGCCACACAAGTACGTGAAGAACATGCAAACTCCATGCAGAAAGGCCAAAGCTGAGATTTGAACCCCGACCTCAGCAGAGTGATGTAGCTATGCTAACCACTAAACCGCTGTCCTCCCTGGTTGCTAATACATAAAAAAAATTAAAGAAAAAAGAAAGGTTTGTGAGAAGGGGTTATGTGCAACCAACTTCCGCGTTCGGCAAAACGGGTCGAAGCATGAGCCGGTAAATGGCGGAGCCCTATAGCAGGAGACCGGGACAAAGCGGTTGTTGGACCTTTAAATGTCTACAATGGTTTTTGTTTTACAGATGTCCTCAAGAGCCACCAAAGAGGATAATATCTGGTGTCGAGGCTTCGTTCGTGTTTACATACAGTATATCATATTATATCATCAACCCGTAGTTATTCCAGCATACACAGGAAGTCCGCTCGTCTGTTTTCCGGGTTTGGTAACGTGACATTCTGCATATAGCAGATTCAAGGGTAAAAAAAAGTTACAATAGTTTTTTCACATAAAGACTAAATTCAGCCAAAATGCAATGTTTTTATTATTGCTGTTGTTGTAGCCATATTGTACTGAGCAGCCAGGAGAGAGACATGTTTAGTGCTTTCGTTGCTAATGCTACCCACAATACATTCCATTTTCAGTTCTATAGTTGACATCACATGTTTTTCTCTCTTGGCTATCACTGGTACCCTTCTGTGGTGGACGCATCCCAAAAAATCCAAAGGCATATACAACCCCAATTCCAATGAAATTGTGACGTGTTAAACATAAATAAAAACAGAATACAATGAGGTGGCACGGTGGCCAACTGGTTAGAGTGTCAGCCTCACAGTTCTGAGGACCTGGGTTCAATCCCCGGCCGTGCCTGCGTGGGTTTTCTCCGGGCACTCCGGTTTCCTCCCACATCCCAAAAACATGCATTCATTGGAGAATCTAAATTGCCCATACATGTGACTGCGAGTGCAAATGGTTGTTTGTTTGTATGTGCCCTGCGATTGGCTGGCAACCAATTCAGGGTGTACCCCGCCTCCTACCTGATGACAGCTGGGATAGGCTCCAGCACTATCCCAGCTGTCACTATCACTCGGGTCGTGGGCTCCAGCACGCCCGCGACCCGAGTGAGGAGAAGCGGCTCAGAAAATGGATGGATGAAAGGCCGAAAACCAACATTGAATGCCCGTGACCTTCGATCCCTCAGGCGGCACTGCATCAAAAAAAAAAATTGTTTTTGGAAATTGTGGACATCGTGTCCTCCGTGCCAAAGAGGAAAAGAACCATCTGGACTGTTATGGACGCAAAGTTCAAAAGCCAGCATCTGTGATGGTATGGGGCTGCGTTAGTGCCAATGGCATGGGTAACTTACACATCTGTGAAGGCACCATTAATGCTGAAAGGTACATACAGGTTTTGAAGAAACGTATGCTGCCATCCAAGCAACGTGTTTTTCATTGACGCCCCTGCTTATTTCAGCAAGACAATGGCAAACTACATTCTGCACGTGTTACAACAGCGTGTCTTCGTAGTAAAAGAGTTTGGTACTAGACTGGCCTGCCTGCAGTCCAGACCTGTGTCCTGTGAATTATTAAAATGAATTATGAAGCGTAAAATACGACAACGGAGACCCCGGACTGTTAAACAGCTGAAGCTGTACATCAAGCAAGAATGGGAAAGAATTCCACATACAAACTTCAACAATTAGTGTCCTCAGTTTACCAAACGTTTATTGAATGTTGTTAAAAGAAAAGGTGATGTAACAGTGGTAAACATGACCCTGTCACAGCTTTTTTGGAACATGTTGCAGCCATAAAATTCTAAGTTAATGATTATTTGCTAAAAACAATCATGTTTATCAGTTTGAACATTCAATATCTTGTAGTGTATTCAATTAAATATCGGTTGAACATGATTTGCAAATCATTGTATTCTGTTTTTATTTATGTTTAACACAACGTCCCAATTTCATTGGAATTGGGATTGTATTTACCTAAATAATTTTGGTCCAGGCATCACACTATTTTAGTTCTTGTAGTTGTATTGTGGCCCTCCCCTGGCAGCGGTGTCCAAGCATCTTCCTGTCATGAAGCATCAATGCTGCGCTGGGTGGAGTCTGTCACCGAGGGACAGCCCGAGGCGGCCTGTGCTCACCTGCCGCCTGTTTGCCCGAGGGAAGCTTGCCCGAGCCTGTGGTGGCTGGGATTAAGATGATATAGATCAATAGAATAGAATAGAATAGAATAGAATATAAAATAATAGAGTAGAATAGAATAGAATTGAATAGGTTAGTCTATTAAATCAGATGCTTCCACGACTTATAAGTTGAAAAATTTATGTGAAAAAAACACATACCCATCAATGCATCTTCATGATTGGCTGTGATGTGCTTCATCAGTTTGGATTGAGTAGTGAGACCAATTAATTTTGTAAACACATTCAATATACTGTACAAACTTATTTGTTCATCAATTAGCTCATATTTGACGATAGTTGACTTCATTACTCATAAAGATCAAGGTTCATTTATGCACCCTACATATGAAAATAATCCATCCATCCAATCTGTGTCCATATGCTTCAAGTAGATGGACAGAAATATTATCTAAATGATGGAAATTATGTGCTTCAGGTGAAATAAATCAACCAGTATGATTTAGCTAGCATCAATTATAACTTCTAAATTGTTTAAAATTTCATGCCAGTTTTGTCCCAGGTAAGTCTCTGAACTAATTTTATCTCCTTTGTTACCATCTGTACTTTTCTCATTGTTTGCGCTGCGCAGCCTTCTTGGTTTAATCTTTTGATATGGGCAATCATTACATTTTCCCTCATGCATCTTTCATGTCCCAGTCCAGATTAGTTATTCCAGGGTTTAGAGAAATGCTGAGTGTGATTTATTTTTAATCACAGCAGCTGTTTGCCTTCTCATATTGAAGATCTAGGCTGACAAAGAGCCAGATTGGAGGCGACGCATGTGACCCGGTGCAACACGGGACGTTGTTTATTCACACTGCATTCAACTTTTTACATGTAAAATTGTTTTCTTTCTGAACTGCTTGCAATGAGCCTCTGTAGAATGTAAAATTATTAGGTTCTTCTATTCCCAACCCCACGCGAAGGAATCGTCTTTTTGCATGTTTGCCTCACATTTCTTAGGTTCAGGGTTCAAATCTCAGCTGTGACGTTCCTGTGTGGAGTCTGCATGTTATCCCTGTGTTTGCGTGGGTTTCTCAGGCTTCCTCCCACTTTCCAAAAACACATATTTTAGGCTAACTGAAGACTGAATTGTCCATAGGTGTATATGTGAATGGTTGTTTGTGTGTGTGTCCCCGGTGATTAGCAGGCGACCAGTCCAAATTTTGTACCGACCATATTTCCACAAAGAGTGGGTGGTAGTATTCATTTCCTCAACTGGAGATGAGGGGAGACACATTTGGAGCAGTATTAAAAAGTATTAAAGAAGCTTAACAGTGTGTTCTAATAGTTGCAAATGAAACTGGAATTTAAAACAAAATAAAACTGAAGGACAAATACAGAACATATACGTTGTAGTTCATAAACATGGACGCAGACATTCGTTACAGAAGATCATTATAATAGTACCGTGCAGGGAACATGTTTACAACATGCGTTAAAACCCTGTCCTTTAACTCAGCTGAGATATCGTTTCCATGCCTCGGCGTGTGCTGCTGTTTTGCTTAGCAATAGCCTCAGTTCAGTTCAAATGATCTCGACTACTTAACATCCATGTGTGAACGTTCCAAATAAGAAACATGGACGCACACAACGGTGTGGAGTGATCACGTACCTGCTAATCACTGTTAAAGACGAAAGGTCATCTTCAACACTCAGCAGGGAACACCTTTACAACATGCGGTGAGACACCACAAGACAATTCATATGAGAGACCATTTATGTGCCTCACTTGGTGATGTTGTTCTGGTTAGCAGGAAAGTTCAAACACTCCCAGCAGGTAACTGCAGTATTTACTGCTACTGTGTGAATGATGCTTCTATTTGAGGGGAAAAAAAACATTTTCATACACATTCCTCAGACGCTCTTATACATGCGACTGAAATGCTTTCATACACACTACTGAAATGCTCTTATTCGCACTCCTTCTCTCACACTATTGAAACGCTCTCACTCACACTTAAGACATGCTCACATACACATTACTGAAACCTGCATTTCAGTACATTATATGTGTGCATTTCAATATAGATATATATGTATATAGATATATAAACACACCTTGGTGATGAAGGCGTGCATCTCCTGTGGCCACAGCAGGAGGCCACAGGTGTGTGAGCAGCCTCCATAGCGGGCTTCCCCTCTGGTACTGCATTGTGAGTAATAATAGCAACAGCAGATGCGCCTTCTCCCTCCCCCTCTTATTCACCCCTAATGTTCTCTAATCATCCCTCTTTCAGGCAAATAGTCCACAGTGGTGCCCTCACAGCTGTCAAGCGCGCACGCACAAACTCACTAATTGTAACCGACTTTGAACATCTAAGTGTCACTTGTCCTTCGTGTTGATTCAACCTGGTGGTAGCAACCGTTGTCACCATTGCGCGTGCTTTGTTTTGCAAAGAATATCTGTGACAGTTTTCGTACAAATGCCCTTGTTTTCAAGCAGTAAAATAAAAAGGTGTCTCATTTATGATCATTGGATTTCATTTTCTGTCAACTACTGTACACCCACTGAACTTAGCTCATGGCTTGCACAACTAAATGCCTCTACACATTTAGATGCCTACCATATGCAACTGTAACTGACTCAGTTCATGGACATACAAATATTGAAAGAGTAACCGCTTGACCCAATTGAGCGGCATTGCTAACCAAAACAGCAGCACCTACCGAGGCACGTGAACAGTCTCTCAGTGAATGTAAGATGTAAGATGAATGACCGTGCGATGCGGTCGAACTTGAGTGGACCGGACAGTCGCAAAAAAATGACAGTTAGCAACTCACCCCTGAACATTGAGTGATTGAATATATGCTGCACATATTGCAGTGTATTGTACGTTATCACATTTATTTAAGCATAAAGTCATAGAGTAATAGTTAAGGAAGAAGCTGGTTGCAAAAGAGAGAAGACGTGGGCAAGAATACAAAAATTAGTGTGTGGATATTTTAAAAGCGGGTCGCTCGCTCCCATTCATTTAAATGTAACTGGCGCGGTACGTACCGCTCGCGTACATTTTTGGCTGCAAGGTTTGCTTTTTCATCCACAGGTACATTAAAAATAATAAATGTAGGTAAGTATTGTTGCAAAACACAATATGTATGTGTACTTCATAATGTATTTGTATGGCTTGGGCCCGTTGCGGGAGACCATTCTCCGTCTCGCTCGCTTAAAATCCAGAAAGCTATTTTGAGCGTGTGTGTAAATTGAAATGCTAATAGGTCATTCCAGTCTCCAAAGACAAAAAAAAAAACACAAAACAAAACCGAAAATGTTATGCCATCATTGTTCAAAATTCAGGGCATGAACCTCTGTTTATTTGAACCTCTTAAGTGAAAATACCTGTACATGTAAATAAAAACATTTGGCCATAGTTTAAAAAGTTGACCTGATGGAGCAAAGCCAATGTAATATTTGGATTCAGCACATCAAAATGATCCTAAATCAGCTAAAACAAAATCTTAGACGATAAATGTGTTGCTAAGCAGTCTTACAGTATGTACCGTACCGATCTGAAGTGATCTTTAGTGCTTGTATAAACGGACCTTAAGTGTCATATTTGCAGTATAATGGTTCGTTTTAAATTTGCCTTTGCACCGCTGACCTCCATCATCGCAACCGGGAAGCACAGAGAGGATGTGATCACTTGAGCCTTAAAGCTTAATGTGCCTCCTCTCAAGGCAAGGTCAAACGCATTCCCCTTGAGAGACTTCCCAGAAGGCTTCACTGGGGCAGATGCTGCGCACACATCAGCACACTGACGACCACGAGAGCCTCTGGGTGGTCTTGTGGTGTGACAGTACTGTCTATCTGTCGTAGCCCACTCCCATCAAACCTGCTGTTTAACACTGAGAGGCTGATCTGTGTTTAACTGCTGCGACACCCTGTTGCTGCGCACCCACTTATTCACAGTGTGTGTGTGTGTGTGTGTGTGCGCGGTCACAGATTCAGTCTGCTAATGACTACCAGCTTCCACAGGACCTGAGGCAGGAGGAGGGTGGGTTTGAAGCCCACCAATTGAGCGAATAACGACTTGAATCAAGAGATTTAGGGATGAGGTGGAAGAAGGAGAAGAAGGGGCTGTTTGGAGCTGAATGAAAACCAGAGGTGCTTGTTGTTACTGCCGCAGTAGGCCCATGGGGTCCAGCCTAATGACGGAGGCTGCGGTGTGAACGCAGCGCAAAGCATGCCAATCTTCCCGGAATGTTCTAACACTACTGTTGTTTTGAAGATCCTACAGCAGTCATTTTGACAGACAGTAAATACAAATGTACACCCTGTGGGATACTGTACAGATAGATTAAGCCTTGTACACATGAACATTTGGTAGGCTGTATAAAAAGTAATGCACCGTTTAGAAAATTAATTTCCTTCATTTTTGTGATGTGATTTGAAAAAGCTTTAGTTCTCTTTTTGACCCAAACTGACGATTTATTTTTGACCAAATCTTTTATCTTCATCCAAAACTTATTAATGCTCTCATAATACTACTGAAAAACTAACACGCACTGCTGAAATGTTCTCATTGACTCTTCTGAAACGCTCTCACACTTGTACTACTGACTTAATTTGCCCACAACACACTACTAAAACACTTTCACACACACTACTGAAACACTCTCGGGCATTACTGAAACTGTGACGTTTGTAGGTTTTTGTGATGCAACTTTGCCAGAAGGTGCAGGACCCAATTGCAGGGAAGCAGTGAGGCGAGGCGGGAGTTCAATAAATTATTCATATAATTTCAAAAACAATAAAGGCAAACAAGGACCATGGAGGGAAAAAATACTATATTAACAAAGTCCAAAAAGCAAGGTTCAAAGTAACAAAGAAACACAAGGGATAAACTCGCCAAAACCAAAAACATAACACGACATGAGAAACATGACCGACAGCGACAGACGACATATAACAATGAAACAATAAGGACGGAAAGAAACCAGGGAACTAAATACGAGCGAACTGACGAGACAACGAGGAACATCTGGACAAGACACGAGTGGCGGGAGGGAGCTGATTGGTTGAAACGAGGAAGAGGGCTGGTGAGAACAGGTGGAAAAGAAAACCTAATGAGGAGGGCAAGCCTTCAACATGGGTCACAAGAAAACGAGACAGAACATGAAACAAAACTAAATAACCAAAACCACAAAAACACAGATCATGACAGAAACTCTGCTACACCCGACTAAAACACTTTCATACACCTCAAATGCTCCCATACATGTGACTGAAATGCCTTCATACACACTACTGAAATGCTCTTATTCGCATTCCTTCTCTCACACTTAAGACATGCTCACATACACAATACTGAAACATGCATTTCAGTACGTCATATGTGTGCATTTCAATATATATATATATATATATATATATATATATATCACCTTGTCTAACTGGTCTAACATCAGAAAAGTGCTGACACCTATCCTAGAGGTCCAAAAAGGTGTTAATCTGAGGCCAGATTGAATGAGTGTGGGGGATTGTCATGAACGGAACAGAGGATAGGACCCAAAAATGCACGACTCCAAAACAAATGGACAGTTTCAAAAAGGTGAGGTTTAATGTACGGGTAGAGGTCGGTACACAGGCAGGCAATCCGAAAAGGCAACAGTATCCAAAAATGTGAGGCAAAAAGGCAAGGTTGATAATCGGAACAGGGTCTAGTCTTACTGTGAGTCGGTGACGTGGAAACAAGGAATGCTGGAACACGACGACATGGTACAACGAACTGGCGACTAGAAAGAATGAGACACGAGGTTAAATGCAAGGGATAATTAGGCTGAACGAGGCACAGGTGGTGAAGATGCTCTCAGGAGCAGGTGTGTACGAGACAGGGGGAAAACAACAACCGGAACACACACTCATGACAGTACAGTAACCATGGAACTTGAATACCTGGTGTATCATTAACTCGGCAGTGTCTTTAGCTGATGGGAGTTTCAGAAGTGCAATGAAGAGTGGCATCTGTGCAACCTCTCCATGACTGTTAGAATGGTGGTATTTCCTTTCGAGGCTGGTAATCCCGTCACAAAGTCTACGGCGATGTCTGACCAAGGACGTTGTGGTATTGGCAGGGGTCGCAACTCCCCTGAAGGACGTTTATGAGAGGACTTGTTAACAGCACATACCTGACAAGCATTGACATAATTGGTAACATCCCTTCTAACATTGGGCCACCAAAAGCGCTGTTCGACCACAGATTGAGTCTTGGCATTGCCTGGGTGACATACAGTCCGGTTAGTGTGAGCCCAGTGAATGACTCTTCTCCTTAAGGTCGGAACCACATACCGCCTGTTTTCAGGGCAATTTTCAGGGCTAAGAGTGTCCTTCGGAGCCTCCTGTACCGGAGTCCAAACAAAAGCAGAAACAAAACATGACTTGGACAAAATGGTTTTTGGGTCAGACAAAGAATTCTCTGTGCAGAAAATGATAAAGCATCTGGCTTACCATATTTAGAACCAGGTTGGTAGGATAGCGTGAAATTGAATCTAGTGAAGAACAGAGCCCATCAAGCCTGCCTCACATTTAATCTCTTAGCAGACTTAAGATATTCCAGGTTCTTGTGATCTGTCCACACTAAAAACGGAGTATGTGCCCCCTCTACCCAGTGCCTCCACTCCACCAAAGTTACCTTGACTGCCAGCAGCCACTTCATCCAGCTGTTCCGGGGGGATCCCGAGGCGTTCCCAGGCCAGCCGAAGGACGTAGTCTCTCCAGCATGTCCTGGGTCGTCCCCGGGGTCTCCTCCCTGTGGGACATGCCCGGAATACCTCACCAGGGAGGCGTCCGGGAGGCATCCGAATCAGATGCCCCAGCCACCTCATCCGGCTCCTCTCAATGTGGAGGAGCAGCGGCTCTACTCTGAGATCCTCCCGGATGACCGAGCTTCTCACCCTATCTCTAAGGGAGAGTCCGGACATCCTGCGGAGGAAACTCACTTCGGCTGCTTGTATCTGGGATGTTGTTCTTTCAGTCACGACCCACAGCTCAACATAGGTGAGGGTAGGGACGTAGATCGATCGGTAAATCGAGAGCTTCGCCTTTCGGCTTAGCTCCTTCTGTACCACAACGGATTGATACAAAGTCTGCATCACTGCAGACGCTGCACCGATCCGCCTGTTGATCTCCTGTTTCATTCTTCCCTCACTCGTGAACAAGACCCCAAGATACTTGAACTCCTCCACTTGGGGCTGGAGAGGGCACGCCACCTTTTTCCGACTGAGGACCACGGTCTCAGATTTGGAGGTGCTGATTCTCATCCCAGCCGCTTCACACTCAGCTGTGAACTGCTCCAGTGAGAGTTGGAGGTCATGGCTTGATTAAGCAACAGAACCACATCATCTGCAAAAAGCAGAGATGTAATACTGAGGCCACCAAACCGGACCCCCTCTACGCCGCGGCTGCGCCTAGAAATTCTGTGCATAAAAGTTATGAACAGAATTGGTGACAAAGGGCAGCCTTGGCGGAGTCCAACCCTAACCGGAAACGAGTCTGACTTACTGCCGGATATGCGGACCAAACTCTGACTCCGGTCATATAGCCCATATCAGGGGGTTCGGTACCCCATACTCCCGAAGCACATGACCACATGACCCCCCGAGGGACACAGTCGATCGCCTTCTCCAAGTCCACAAAACACATGTAGACTGGTTGGGCGAACTCCCCTGCACTCTCGAGTACCCTACCAAGTGTGTAGAGCTGGTCCACTGTTCCACGGCCAGGACGAAAACCACACTGCTCCTCCTGAATCTGAGATTCGACTTCCGGGCGGACCCTCCTCTCCAGCACCCCTGAATAGACCTTACCAGTGAGGCTGAGGAGTGTGATCCCCCTGTTGTTGGAACACACCCTCCGATCCCCTTTCTTAAAAAGGGGGACCACCACCCCAGTCTGTCAATCCAGAGGCACTGTCCCCGATGTCCACGCGATGTTGCAGAGGCGTGTCAACCAGGACAGCCCTACAACATCCAGAACCTTGAGGAACTTCGGGCAAATCTCACCCACCCCCGGGGCCTTGCCACCGAGGAGCTTTTTAACCACATCGGTGACCTCAACCCCAGATATAGGAGAGCCCGCCTCAGAGAACCGAGGTCAGCAGCGCCCCGTCCCCACTATACACAGTGTTGATAGTGCACTGCTTTCCCCTCCTGAGACAAGATAACACCAGAAAAATACACAAATAACGATTCTCACAAAACAACAAATGGAGCATGGATCATTTTGGTGAGGATCTGGAAAAAGGGACAGAAACAGTAATTTATTTGAATTATTTGAAGCTCACTATGACTTACATGAAACCTCCACCCCTTGGAATCTTAATGATACCATTGATCTGGTCATCATGATCATCATCATCATCATTATCATCATCATCATCATCATCATCCCTGTTGGCTGACAAACAGGTTGACAAGCAGCACAAAGGCTTTTTCTCACAAGCTTTTAGTTGTCTGCGCTCTATTGAGTGAAATTCTAATTACTGTATATGTGCTCATTCTAATATAATTAAAAGAACAAATCTAATCCAAGACTTCTGCAAAATACTGTAAATATCGTTATTACCACATTATGATGATTTACATAACGTAAACACCCATGTTGTGCTCCTTGTACTTTTAGCATGGCTAAACAGCCTAAGACAAGGTGGCTTTTCCAACGGTAAGGTAAAAGCGTCAAACACAGACCGCATTGGCTACCTTAATTAATTGTTTAACTTTAATTAACTCACAACATGGTCAAAATCACAAGTTGAAGAGTGGGGAAGTGATTGTGACTGACTTGCTACACACATTTCAAAATGGACAAATTCGTCTTTAGTTTAGAATTTCTGCAAATTTCAATGAATTTCAATTAGGTTTACGTTCATACACAATTGGAATTTTGTGTTTTTAACTGCACTTGAAATGTCAACATAGGTCAAAAAATGATATCTCTATCTTCAGTTTTGATGACGCAATAAAAGCCTTTCATCACAGATTGAATGCAATTCGAAGGTCTGTTTAATAGAAACGACAGTAGGCCCCTCGTGTTGTATCGAAACCTATACCTGATATTCATATTCATATAAATTGTCATGGAGGTGAGATACATTGTTGTCATCTATGGTTTGTCTTGTATTTTTGTTTTTCTTTTCTGTTAAAAAACACTTTGAAAGCCTGTCATTTTCATTCTTCCATTTTCTATAGTGCTTGTTCTCATTCGGATCGTGGGTGAGTGGCATCAGACTCTCATTTACACCTATGGACAATTGAGAGTCTTCAATGAACCTATCATACATGTAGCATGCTTGAAGGTACCGTAGATTTGCAATGTAGACAAAAAGCCACGCATCGGGAGAACACACTCCTCACAGGAAGGCCAGAGCCGAGATTCGAACTACAAACCTCAGAACTGAGAGGTAGACACGCTAACCGCTACTCTACCGTGCTTCCCACTTTTCCTTTCAAGCAACTAAATAAAGTAAATACGTTTATTTTTTATTTTTTTATTGCACCGACTACGTTTATTACCATGACGAGAAGTACCCCAGACAATACATAATGACATTTCCATTTGAATGTCCTCTCTGCACGTGTTATTTTGCATAATATTTATTACTGGTTGGGGTTTTATGCTGTATATTGATGGGAAAATAAGAAGTGTTGATGAAGTTTATTCTTTATATTTCCCAAAGCATTTACAGAGAGGCCATGTGGTAATTTGCTTTTGTTTTTTGGAACAAAAGACAGCGTGCAAAGCATTTGCAGTTATATTGGTGTTTTGGCCGCTTATTAGCTTTTTCTTGCATAATGTTGTCCTTTTCAAGTGGATTAGTTTCAGCATTTCAAATAGCTCCAAGGGGTTGCTGTTCTGTGCTGGCCAGATTGTACCTTTGCAGTTTTTTTTTTTTTTTTTTTTTTGCAGCCCAGGAACTTCTATTTAAGTTAGACATATTCTTTTTTTAGTATACAAGAAGCTGCATTGTCATCCACAAGTTCCAGTAAATTTAGCCCCCTCCCCCCCAAAAAAAACATCTTGGGGTGTATTTTTCATTTCTGGTTTGCTCTGATTGCATACATGTACAAATGAAGCAACATTTGGTTCCTGCGGCTGCGGCGTTGTCTCCCTCGCTCGTTTTCCTCGCTCGTCTCCGGTTTGCTCTGCCGTTTTTTAGACAAAGCACATTATTGGTCACGACACAAAAAGGGTAAACATGCTTTCAGATATTTTGTGCTGAAAGGAAACAATTGGTGACAGCTTTCCTGAGATAATAAAAATACCAACGGCGCTAGTGTAAATAAAAAGTTGTTAGTGTGTCATCCTCTAGAAGTACTTCAGAAAAACAAATGTTTTCCGCTGAAATGCTCCCATTCACCAAATTTGGGGATAGTCAATAGACAAAAAAATTCTCACCAGTATAATTACTGCTTCATTACTTACAGACAGACATACAAATTGGCAAAATGTCAACTCAGCAAGACTTCAGAGACTTAAGTGTGGTCTTGTGGTTAGCTTTTTTGCAACTCTTATTCAAAAAGATTAAATGCCATCATGGTTTAATGAGCATCAAGGCGTTAGTGTGTCTTTTGCTTTTTCTTTGACTTTTTTGCGGCACTTATTTCAAAATAACGGGTGGGAGTATCTCATCCGTAAGGGCTTTGGAAATGGAGAGTTGTCACCATATGCATTTCCATTTTACGTGTTTACACTTGTGACAATTACAGCTCCTCACTTATCCAAACCATTGGATAAGTGAGGAGCTGTGAGTAAAAACAATTATTTTTTTGGTTTTACTTTTTAGAATGAGTCGTGCTTAACTTCTTTTTAGATTATCTTAAAATGTTGCCAAAGTTTTTTTTTTTTTTCCAATTTTCATTATTTTCGAAAGCAGGTACATCGTGTGATGCTTACAACCCAGGTGGTATGTGAGTTTAAAACTCCAATGGGGGTACATTTACAGTATTGACTGAAAGTGCACCCCAAGTACTGTAAGTGTGAAGCTCAAAATGTTTGTGATAGACCTGCCGATAGGAAGATTCTATTTTTTTTTTTTTTAAATTGATAGTTGACCACTATGCCTGAATTGATTGTTTTTTTTGTTTAGTTTTTTTACTGTAGGTGTTGTACACTGTGCAATATTTTCTAAAATGTTCAAGTCCTGTTAGAATAATTCCTTTTGTCCACTGAATCCTGGTAAGCTCACAGGAGTGGAAGAGTTGGCTATGCAGTGAAATATGGTGCATCACTGCAGGTGTAAATCATCCCAATTGTGTCAAAATCGCAGCATGAGCTGATTATCTTCCCTATTCATGTGTGCAGATCATCAGCAACACTTAGGGGCTATTGTTTGTAGGTTAAATGACAAGATTTTTCCTCCCCGGCACATTGAAACTCAACTAAGGAGACATTTAGATGAATTCTCATAATAAAAGTCAACTTTATGTCTGCCAAATGGCCCTTGATTGACACATCCAACTGGGATATGCTCTGCCTCTCCTACAGTGTGAACCACAGCCCATCTTGAGTCAGTTTAGTTAAGGTAGTTTCGCCCATTTCAGAGAAACCTCCGTGACCCATCAATTTTCAACCACGAAGCCACAGACTCCACTTGGAGCCAAATTGACGCTGTCTTGACTATGCGAGCGAGGGAATAAGTAGGTTTGAAAGTTCAGATGATGCCTGTTAAGCCTCGATACTCTTCCCTAAACTGTCGCTCTTAACTCTGTGCTGTGAAATAAGCAAAGCAAATTTTTTTATTTAGCGCATTTCATACACAACTCAATGTGCATTACATGATTAAAAGCATTTAACAACAAAGAAAAGTAACATCTTATAAACATTTAAAACAAAAAGAAAAATACAATTAAAACAGTGTGCAGTGCGAAAAAATATCATTTAAAAGTGGAAATGCTATAGAAAGCATAGGGTAAAATAAGTTTTTAACCTGGACTTAAAAACATTCACACTTGGGGCTGATGTTACTTCTGTTGGCAACTTATTCCTTTTGTGTGCAGCATAATAGCTAAATGCTGTTTCACCGTGTTTGGTTTGGACTCTGTGCTCCACTATTTGACTGTCTGTCAATCTCAGAGCCCTACTTGGTTGATAATCTATTAGCATTTCATTCATGTATTCAGGACCTAAACTGTTTAGTGATTTATAGACCAGTAGCAGAACTTTGAAATCTATTCTAAAACTGACTGGAAGCCAGTGTAAAGACTTTAGAATTGGAGTAATATGCTCTGACCTCTTTGTTCTGGTCATAACCCAAGCTGCCACAATCTGAATGAGCTGCAGCTGTTTAATGCTCTTTTTAGGGAGTCCAGTCAGAAGACCATTACAATAGTCAAGTCTACTTGAGATAAAAGCATGGATGAGCTTCTCCTGGTCGGCTTGACACATGCAAGCCTTCACTCTGGATATGTTCTTCAGATGGTAGAAGGCAGTTTTAGTCATTGATTTGATATGACTTTTGAAAGTCAGGTCGGAATCTATCAGAACACCAAGGTTTTGGACTTGGTCTTTGGTTTTTGAAGAGAGTGACTCCAGGTATTTACTAACAGCAATCCTCTTTTCTTTATTGCTAAAAAAAAAACAATTATCTCAGTTTTGTTGTGGTTTAACTGAAGAACATTTTGGCTTATCCAGTTATTTATCTGTTTTAGACAGTGACACAACACCTCAATTGAACTGTAGTCATCTGGACACATTAGATATAACTGTGTGTCATCTGCATAGCTATGATAGTCAAAATTATTAATTTAATTATTATTAAATTAAAAGTTCTGAAGAATTTGACTCAAGTGTAAATAAGGAACATGTCAACAAGGTTTGAGAAGTAGGAACCATTTCGTCTCTTTTCTTCATAGTTTATCATTCATTCCATTCACTTATCCCGGCAATTTAGTCTTGATTTGCCATTATTATCAATTTTGAGGTCACCCAAAAATGTATGAACTGTCCATCTAAACAAACTGCACAGCAAACATCGCTTTGACTCACACAGGTGCTTCTACTGCCGCATTCACACGGAGATGCTGAAAAATCTGCTCAACAGAGCCATAACAGTAGATCCACCGTTTAACCGCCTTTTATACTCAACCCAGCAAAAAAGATATTGCTGCAATTCTGTGCACTTTCAACTGACAACGCATCCCAAAATCAGATAATTAGACACAGGACAGCCGACGTTGTCGGACGGTGACAATTGTTCTTAAGACCAACAGGACGGGAGAATGTTCAACTTCACACCCTTGTTCTGGCATAATGGAACTCCCTTACACGCCTTTGTAATGGCTATGATACTCCCTCCGAAGTCCAAAAAATTGTAAGTTCAACTTTATCACACCCATTATGTGTGAATGCTGTTCACACGCATTGTGAAATTGCAAGTAACTAGTAAACTGCATGTGGAAATTGCTTCATAGTTTTTTTTCCCGAGGCACAATATTTTCTCTTTTTTTATTTATTTCCTTTTGTGACATATGGTACATATTCTAACCAAATTCCATGTGCGGATTTATGTGCATTTTATTCTTATGTACATAAGAAGCTGTGAGTATTTAGTTTCAACAAAAAAAGCAGCTGGTTAGACGTTTTGTCTGTTCTGCTATTTGCATAATAAACGTCCCCCCTAAAATTCCAATTTTGTTGGGTTTGCTTATGCTTAAATGCAAAAACAATTGAATTTATATTCAGCACCGTAAGTATATTTAGATGAGAATGAGTTACTAAAAACAATCTAAAATATCTGTTTTCATAGCCAAGTGTTTTCAGCCTTTAGAGGGTAATCATAATGCAATCTTTGGTTAATTTAAAGCATTCAGTTTTATGATTTTCATTCTCCAAAAAAGCAGTTGTCATATAATTGAACAGTTTTGTTCTATTTCAGCTAAAGTCTCAAGACCTTGAAATAAGATTATGAATTATGCAGTCTTCTATTCATTCTTCTGATTTACCCAAACTTAGGCATTTCGCGATCAGCTGAAATTGGGGGAGAAAATAAGGGTTCTGGTAAAAACGACACTTCATTTGAATTCACAAATTTTATTCACTTCAACACTGAATGAACATTTTGAAATGAACTATTTCATCGGAACTGTATTTAACCCTGATTCCTGTCTTACAGAAAAACACAACAATATCTGATCTGTGTTGACCTGATAATTAGAAGGCAGGTCGTCAGTTGGAGTGTACAGTCATGAGAAGTGATCCATTCTCATATAATGTTTTGAACATATGTGTACACCACTGCACCAGACATTAAACACTAAACACTTTTCACTTCTTAAATACTCTTTAAAAAAAAGATCAGATTTGGCTGGCACAATGTAACTGATTTCACTGAGTTGACACAAAAACAAAACAAAACAAGAAAAACTCCCCACTGCTACTCCAAACTGGCTCAAACACTTAAAAGACACTCCGAAAAATGAAAAACAGACACACACTGATAACAATTTATCCCATTTTGGGTATTTACAGACATTACAGAATAGAAATAGAATTGCCATGTGTTTGTCATGGCTCAAAAAAGTAGATTGTCATCAACTGCATCAAAGTAAAGCACAATTTCCCTTTTTTTTTTAAGTTTCTCATCTGGACGTTGTCGCTGCAACAAACAAAATACCGCGACATGACAGGGATTTGTTTTCTCGCAAATATCACTCAGTAACTGCTTCTTTTTAGAATCTTCCCTCCATTTTCCATCGTCCGTGTCTTGTTATCAAAATAACTGCCCTTGTTTAAAGCCAGAACATCAAAAACGAGAAATAGCACTTAGATATCCTAACCATAATAACAACAATAATAACAATAATGATAATAATAATCATAGATGAAGATAGCAATAAATAGGGTTGGTGAGGCTTAAGTGCGGGGGTGTGTGGTTAGACACAAGACTATGGGCACCAATTAAAGAGGGGGGAAAAGCGGGAGAGGGTGTGATGGGAAGGATAGACTAGCACTCGTAAAGTGACTGATTGCATGGCTGCCGAATCTTCGCACAAGTCCCTCCCTCAAATGTTTTTGGCTTCTTCTTGCCACACATGTGGATGGTGCCGGGAAAGGTTCAAGGGGTGGAGTTGAGTGTCCCTTCGCGCATCCGTCTTGACTTTGTTTCCCTGGCAAAACAGTCGACGGTGTCCTCTTGTGGTTCCTTTATTAAGCTCACAGTTTGATGAGACTTGAGCGGGGAATGGAGCTGGGTAGGTAAGGTAGGTTAGAGGATGAGACTAGACACGGGGCCATCACATCCATAAAATAGTCATAAGTGCTACATAGGAGTGGTAGTGATTCTCAAGGGTTACGCGGGATGTTTTGTTGGTCTTCTCAGGCAAGGAACAGCAATAGCAACACAAGTGTCTGTCCTGAGGTTTTACGAGGTCTCCAAAGTCCATGAGAGGCGCTCGACTCAAAGGGTCCAACATGACTGCGGTGCTCAGACTCAAGAGAGAGATGAACACATCTGTCGTTGGCTCGAGCTGATGCTACCCTTCCAACCTATTTCTAGGAGCTCTTGAATTGACCACATGAGCAGCTTTAGTTGATCTATCGAGATGTTTCACATTTACTCAGCGCCCACCAATCGTGTCTAGGGGCCAAAGTAAAAAGTTACTCTAAGATTGTCATCATGAAATGTTTCTGGCCAGTGGTTTATGATTCCTGTGCCTACTTCAGCTGTACACTTATACCATACTCCATTGCTGGAGTTGCTTTGTCCTTGCATTCTCTAATCCACTCGCTGTTTCTTTGTTGTATTTGGCCGTCTCTACCTCTGGTAGTCAGGCTGCTCTCTAGGACTAGATGATGAGCTTCCTAGAGCCAGGGGACCACCTGGTCGGGATGGACCCTTGTCCTTGCCCTCCTCCTGAGTCACGTTATTACCGGAGGACGCCTGGCTAGAGTTAGAGGAAGCTTGAGGCTGATTCAGTCCTCCCGTGCTCCCACCGCCACTCCCCTCTGACTGGTAAATTTCCTCCGTCCCGTCCTCACTGGATTCCGGGTCCTCTGAGCCCGAGAGCAATTCCTCTTCCCGATATTCGCTGACATCCACGCCTCCGCTGACGGTGGCCCCCTCGCTTAGCTCCTTGAGGCGGCCGTGATGCTTGACGTGGTAGCGCTGGTTCTGGAAGAACTTGATGATGGTGTGCTTGGGCAGGTCCAGTTGTGCCGATAAGGTGTGGATGGCCTCTTGGTCTGGATACAGGCCAACGTCCTGGATGAAGCTCTGCAGGATGCCCAATGCCTCCAGAGAGATCTAAAACACATGGATCGGGAGAGAATATTTAGTCCAGCTCCAGCAGCATACACTTAACACAGAATGATACCTTTTTAGCGCTATACCAGGGATTTCCCAAACTGTGGTGCGGCGGTCTGGTTTAATGAGTAGGCTACTGTTTGCATGAATAAAGTTTATGCCTTAATTGGCTATATTGTATATAGGTTTTGTTTTGACTGACTTCAGGAGGTAGATGGTGTGTGGGTTAAAAAGTTTAAAGACAGGTCAATCAAAACTATACCATTGTGACAAATGTGGCCTCTTGCTGCTGACAGCACTACACACAACTTTTTTAAGGTTGTGTGGGGCAGAGGGGCTGCATCGAAGCAGTTGAGCAGTCGGGATGTCGAAGGGGGTGTATTTGTGAAAGGAGTGATCTCGACTAGGGATTTGTGAACTGTAATGCAGGCACTCCTGCTTCACTTGATTATTTTTAATCGATTTTTTTTTAGCTGGTGTGTGTAGGGGAGAGGGTGTGCACCAAAGTTGTCAAGGTGTTGAAGCGGATGAATTTGGCAAAAGATTGATCTTGGGAGTGTGCAGGCACCCTCGTGGGTACAGTGATGGCCTGGAAGTAAGACCACATTTACAATAAAAAGGTTAAATATGAGCATTTGCTTTATGGAATGTACTTTATTTTTGGAGCTCTACAAATGCCTTTATATATGGCTGCTATAAACACGCTGCTTTGTTCTAACTTTTTTTGTAGAACGGGGTATGTGGCTTAAAACTTTTTGGAAAAGGCTTATCTGGACAATACTATACCTTGGTGCGCAATCGTGTCTTCTTGCTGCTTCCAGCACTACCAGTGGTGCTCTGTCCACCTCCAGCGGTCGTTACGACAGTCTGTCCTCCCTCATCGTTAACGGGAGCCGATAACAGCTCCTCTCGCATGGGAGATGAACGGTGCTCCTTTATCTGGGACGGGGGTGGTCTGTGGAGCGCCTGCCGAGAAAGGCAAAAGAGCTAATTAATGGGGCGCAATGACCCCTGATCAAGACTACAGCCTGGAGAAAAACGCATAATTGAGGCCCATAAAAAAACTTTATTTCAAATGTGTGGACATTTTTTCACACAAGACTGTATTGTTTGTCCAATGTTCGAGCGCACAGTAGCCAGGGCTTTCAGGGTGAAGCGAGGGTGTTCACAGTCCACAGTGTGTCACGCACTATTAACCTGCTTGACCAATGGACAATCTAACCATCATGTATCCATTATACCTTTGGCCTAATGTGATGGAGTGTGGCAGTTCTAGTGGAACACCAGCTTTACACTTCTCTCAATTATTAAAATGTTAACTCATTCAAAGTTACAGGCTGTATCTTCCACTGATCCACAAGATCCATCTTCCACATCCATAAAAAGTTATGAAACTGAAATAGGAATTGGATAGTTTTGTTGTTCATTTGGTACATTCAAAATTCTGATGAGAGGAAAACATTTTTTTCCCCTCATAGATTCAAAATACATTTGATCTGGTCTTGTTAATAGAACAATTTCATCTGCCTCAACTGAATGGCATGCTTCGTGTATTCGTTTAAAAAGGCTAATCTTAGTCAGCTATTTGAGCAAATCAGAAGAACTCAAAGAATGGATCCTTGAGGTACTCCACTTTTTAGTTTTGATCACCAAGCACTCCAACCGAGTGATTTAAGAATAAAAACTAGAATTGAAGAACTATTTCCAAAACAAGATGAATACCAAACTTGCCATTCCATTGTGTACAAAGTCAGATCTGTTGACTAAACCAATTAATTGTTTTAACAGATTAAGATCCATTTATTCATCTTCCGTTCCGCTCATCCGCATTAGGGTCGCGGGCGTGCTGGAGCCTATCCCAGCTATCTTCGGGCGAGAGGCGGGATACACCCTGAACTAGTCACCAGCCAATCACAGGCCACATAGAAACAAACAACCATTCGCACTCACATTCACATCTAAGGGCAATTTAGAGTCTTCAATCAACATACCACGCATGTTTTTAGGATGTGGGAGGAAACCGGAGTGCCCGGAGAAAACCGACGCAGGCACTGGGAGGACATGCAAACTCCACACAGGTGGGGCCGGGGATTGAACCTCGGTCCTCAGAACTGTGAGGCAGATCTGCTAACCAGTCGTTCACCGTGCCGCCCAGATTAAGATTGTTTTTTAAATTTGCAAGTCTAAGACTGGATGTCATTTTTTCCCCAGAATCATCAAAAAGGCAGCATAGCCTTTTGGAAAAGAGCTCTGCAATTGTATCATCCAAAATATAAAACTGATCATCTCTGATTCCCAACAATGCTGCCTTGGGACACTCGTGTGCTGTGAGAGATCATCAGTGGTGGGACATGATCCGATTTTGCTTAATTTGTCTGAAAATTATAATTCGTTAATTACAGAGATCTCTTGTTTGTCTATCTGGGCCAGTGATGTATTGTGACAGGTAGAACAATGAATTGCTCTTCCATTAGATGGCAGAAGGTCAAATATACCTGTGCAACCACCTGTTGCTTTTCATTCAAGAGAATGATGGATGGCTTCGTGCGAGTAGATCAGCTTTATGTTCAATTAAACAGGCCCATATTTCACACTGAGCAAGTCAATTTGTGAGTCAATTGAGAAAAGACCATTATTATTTCCGTATTCATACTTTTTGTGACATTTTTGGTTGGTAGTGTGTTATAAGATTTTTATAATGTAAAATGGGTGCCTTGGCTCAATAAAGGTTGGGAAATAGTGCTCTAAAGCACTTTTGTATGTACTTTTACTGACTGACAACTGTCGATTGTTCGTTGTATTTGACCTATAATATGTGAAGATTCCAAACCCCAAGATGGCCTCCTTACCGCTCCACCCAAAATTCTGACCCAAAGATTTCTGTACTGAGGATGCACATTATCCTTTAAGCAGTAGGGAAGAATTTGCTTGCAGCCTGTGAGAGTTGCATGCAGAGAAAATGATTGTCGGCAGAGAAAAACAAGGCTGGGATTGTGTATGTGTTTGCCGTTCCGAAAGCTCCGGGATCAAGTGTTGAGAGACTTGGCTTGTTTGTCAGAAGGTGGCGACGTGTTGTGGTCGTGTCACTTTAAGAGCAGGGCGGGGTCCTCCACCACTGGAATGTCCAGCTATAAATCTGTGGCGCATTAAAATTAAAGGAGTC